>NW_004949104.1:5890179-5930495 GCF_000317375.1 Microtus ochrogaster
GATAATATAAAATTTTATGTGACAAAAAAAGCAATCATCTAGAGGCGACTATGTATCTCTCTTCTGGATCTGTCTCATGACATAAATAGAATGATGTCATGCTAGTACATGTTAGTGAACCATGTGTCATACTAGTACATGTTAATAAACAGGAAAAGTAATTCAAATTTACCATAAAATTAAGCCCACACATCATAAGTGAGTTACATTAAGAGTTTACCTGATTTGTGTTTATAACTACAAACAGATTTGAGAACATATTGTACCATATTCAAGCAATATTTCTTGATTAACAGCAATAATTAAGTGTAATGAATGTATATCAGATTTAGAGTTGGGAGGATCAATCTTCAAACATAGTTACATGGCAATTTACTCATTTCTTTTTCCATGTAGTCATTCATATATAAATTCACTACAAAAATGGTTTGCTGATGACTTCCCATGGAAGAGTTAATTTTTCTAGGGTATTCTTGTAGAGTCAATGTGCAGCCAGAGAAGCATGAGGCTAGCTACCATATGGCTGCTATTGTAGTACAAGGACAAGATAATAAACAGGTGAACTGAGGTGATTTCAACAGAACAGGATAAGCAGGTGGGGAATTTGATAACACAGTTGTTTTTTAATGTTAACATTGTAGGCCAACCATTCTTAAATCCCTCATTGAAGTATTGTTATGTGGATTTTAATGGTAACTTAAAGTGACATAGAGACGTTCAACTCTGTTTGGCATGCGAATTTTGATAGAATTCTCAATAGGATTACAGAGATTTAGTTTAGCTTAGTGGTAGAGTACTTTCCCAGAAAAATGGGAAGACAGTACTTCTAGCAAAGCTACCCAAATTATAAAATAATACTCAAAGTTACTTCTTGGGTAAATGCACCTGGAGTGCTGAAATTCTTATGCCCTGATCATAGAAGTATATACTGGCACAACATTGTGGAAAACTGGTAGGTGATGTTTCCAAATGTTCAATATACACAAACCGAATGAAAGAGTAATTACACTTCTAAATAACTGACAGAACCAAAGAACACATCTAATAACAGAGTTCTTAGCAGCAGTATTTGCAATAGTCCAAAGCTAGAAACATAGCTACTAATGAGAAAAAAAAATAGTTCTGTATAGTAAAATACCACACAAAAGAATGAATGAATTGCAACTTCATATAACAACATGGCTATGCAGCGTATTGTTTTATTTATATAAAGCATAGGCTAAAAGTAGATTATACTAGCACAGTCAGGTATATTTGGAATGTGAAACACTGCCTGAGAGGAGTTGGAAGGAGCTACTGTAGTTCTATTTTCATTTCGATCTGCATGCTGGTTCCACGGTTAAGTCCATTTTGCAAACCTTAATCATGCCTCATACTCAGGAATTATGTACTTTTCCATATGTATGTTTTCTTCATTTAAAGTATATGCACAACATGAGGGAAGAAGCTAGAGTTTATATGGAGAATTTAAATCAAACCAAACATCTGCAAAGCAATCAAATACACACTGCCAAGCAATCTAGTGAAACAGAGGGAGTTTTACTATGCAAGAATGCGTGTATTTGTCTCCTATCACTCATTTGAGAAATAGGATTTTGTATTTCTTGCATGATGAAAACAGGGCTTAAGAAGAGCTTCATGTAAACTAGATGAGATTATAGGTAGGATTGGAGGGCTTGGTAGAACACGTGACTATACCACATGGGACTACAACTGAGGCAGAAACAAGGCCTCCCCTTTTTTGGGGGGGTTTTGGAGACATGGATGGCCTAAAACTAGCCATGTAGTCCAGGCCTGCCTCCATCTGTGGAGATTAAAGACTTATGCCACCAAACCTATCAAAACCAAAGTTTTAAAACAGATAAACAGGAGCTCAGGGTCACCATGGGGAGAAGGCTGCCAGCAGGCTGTGGAAAGTGACCAGAATATGCCAGGTTAAAAAGTCATTCTCAAAGCCCTCTCTGATAATTAAAACATACAGATGCAGAGGAGACAGAGCTCATTTCTAGGACATAGTCCAAGTTTCTACAAGGCAGTCCCTAGACTCACGGACTTCCATTACCTCACTCCATTACTCGCCCTGAGCAGACTGTGTCTTTTATATTTAGACAAGAGGAAGAGAATTGAGATCAGTGGAAGAGGAGAAAGTAGGTTAATAGAATGGAGAGTAGTAGGCTGTGACCAGTTTCCCGTAAGAGAGCAGCAAACGAAAAGGCCAGTGTTTAAGAAGTGATGAAAGCCTTGAGACCGATGAGAGAGGAAGTGGCTGCCAAAGGTCACGCTGTGGCAACAGGTCTGGCAGAGTCTGTCTTTGCTCTGTACAACCAGACCAGCTCTCCCCTAATGTGCTGCCCTCCACTATTTCTGTTGTCTCATTTAAAAGAGAAAAGAGAAGAAAAGAGGCAGGCACATCTGCGAAGATGACAAATCACAATCAATTTTAAGTGCTTTTTTTTTTTTTTATTATTATCATTCCTTGTCCTTTAGGACCCGAGGAGGACCAAGCTTAAAGCTATGAAATGACACCTTGGATTAAATAACACTATCTCCATGGCTTACCAAGCACAGTGTAAGGCCTCCTGAAAGAAGCTCCGTGTTCCCGTGTAGTGAGAAGACTGCTAACAGAACACGTAAGCTATTTGCAATCCGTGAGTTTGTAGAGGTCCCACGTTCCTGGCTCGTCAGGACTAAACACAAGATGCTATTAACATGTTCAAAACTAACTCCGAACAGAATTTACTAGCTCTTGCTTAAGTGTGGTATGTTAGCAAATGAGGATTATACTTTTATTTGCACATCATAATATTTTCTGCTACATAACTACTTTAACGGAAAAAGTATATTTAGATAATTTAATAGGCCCAGTCATCATATTTCAAGATAAAAAAGTTACCACGATCTTTTAACCTTAAGATTGTGACATCAGAGCAGATGACGAGCAAATGGGAGACGAGCTGTTCTACTTAGCATTTTCAGTGCGTCTCCACTGTCCTATTCCTCTAGAAACCGGGATAAGGCAGCTTTTTTGACTAATTAACCCAAAGAGGTTTGACTAATAGAAGAAGATTGCAGGCATAATTATTTAAATGATCATGTACATAGAACTTAATGATCATTATCATTTATTCTAATATTATTGCTAATAAATGGTAAAGCTGTTTAAGCTAAATGCTGTCACTTCACACCAAGTACATCATGGCCAACAGTTATAAATCCTAATTTATTTGGGAATCCATGAGACATTGTGGCTTCCTTTAACGCATGCCAATGCTTACTTCAATGTAGAGACCTTTACAGAGGAGACAGTGTTTAGCATTTCCGCCCTTATCTAGAGCACTAACAAGCAGCCATGCTGTTATTTCCCTCTATGCCACAGTCCCAGCTAAAACCAGCTGTATCCCAGGCTTTCAGGAGATGAATGGGACATATGAAAAGTCCCTTTTCTCTACAAAAGAGTCAATGATTGTATAACTAACACCAATGTTTCAAATGCTAATTTCATCCCATTCTCTTGCTTACTAGGATTCAGCAGATAGAGATTGCCATCAAGTTCTTATGTACCCCTGGAAGGCTACTTCTGCTCGAAAAGGCAGAAACAGTGAAGTGGTACTTGAGGTCTCCCTCGGCTCGTTTCTATTATTATTTTCTCTCAGCTTAAGAGTGACAAGAGAAAAAGAACTCAGAAGTGTGCTGCAAAATCAATGGCCAATGTTATCTATAGATACACACAAAGGTTGGAGGGCTATTTTATATGCAAAAGCACAGATATATATTTGTCTTGAGCAAGGGATACAGCCATTACTGCACTCTTAACATCTCCTGTTGTTCCTCAGGAATGCACTTTGAAGAGCAATTTAGCTTTTAGATTGCATATAAATAGTAATCTGAGGGCTAGAGTGTAAAGGAGGTTTCTTTAGGTCTTATAGATTACTGGGAAAGAGAAAAACAAAGGGAAAAGAAAAGTACAATAGTGTCCATGAGGAAGAAGGAAGGCAGATACCTAGCAAAAAGGAATTTTGGGTAACTGTTTTATCCCTTCCTCTCCTCCTTAAGACAGGGTCTCATGTGGCTTACGCTGCCTTTGAACCCATTATGTAGCTGAAGATGACCTTAGATTTCTGATCCTCCATCCCCTTCTGAGTGCTGGGATTACAAGCACGCACCATCCTTATTAGATGTTAGGATGGAACCCACAGGCTTACTGCTTGCTAGGTAAACACTAGCAACAGTAACAACCCAGCCTCCTCATTATTCATAAAAAGGATAACCTTACTAGCTCACAACATGGGGCTCTCCAAATGGATGCCTACTGTACAGCTCTCTGCAGAGTGAAGGGAGAGGGAGAAGCTGGAACAAACTTCCCAAGACGAAAGTGGCAGTATCTTACACGTTAATCTCGTTAGTGACACAGACCACTCCTTGCTGTGCCAGTGTCCATTCTTTCCACTGTAATATACTATTGTTTCAAGTTAGCATCAGTGCCATGTGAGTTAAACTTATGTTGTCCCCCAGCCCAGTTTTTCCTGGTTTCATTATTGTGATTGCCAAGGGGGAAAGTTAAGAGTTTATTATTCTCTTTAAAAGAAGTTTTGTAGCCTTTTGTGTGTGTGTTTGTGTGTGTGAGTGTGGCTGTATATGTGTGGAGTGTACACAAGCATACATGTATGTGGAAGCCAGAGTTTGTTTTCAGATGTATTTCTATAATTGCTCTCCATCCTTACAGTTTGAGAGAGGGTCTCTCATTGAACCTCACTGAAGTTTAAGGACTCTGCTAGGCTGCTTGGCCAAGAGATACAGGGACCCACTCATTTCCAATCTCTCCTTTCACCCTCATCCCAAGGATTAGGAATACAGGCTCCTGCCACTGCCCATATGGTACCGGGGATCTCAATATCTTCATGCTTGTGCTCCGAGTCCTTTACATGCTGTAATCTTTTAATTTTCAGGTATGTATATTTTTTTCTATCAAAGAGATCACACTGATTCATGTATTTAAATAAGGTAAGGAACTATTTATAGTAAAAAGAATTAGTTTTAATCTTGCTTATTAGTATACTTGTTCAGCATACCTCTAAAATGTGTTTAAAATTAACATTTTCTTCTACTGATACACGTGTTAAAAGAAAGATTACATGTGGAGAGTAGTGAGAAACTAGCATGTTCAGATGTGGTATACACTGTATGCTCAAACTTTTTTTTTCCCAGACAACATATGGGGTACATCATATATTTTAATTTTAAAAGAGCTCAATTGAAAATAAAGTTTAAAGGCTAAATCATATGCCAGGATCAATCCACCTATTTGAGTCTGGACTATCCTCTAAGCTGCCTGCGGAAACAGCTTGTTCCCAGTGTGGCGCTGCTGGAATAGGGGAGGAGGTAGATGTCTTGGGAAGTGAGGTTCACCTTACGTCATCAGAGAGATGGTTTTAAAGGTGATCGTGAGGCCAAAGCCTTTTCTCTTTTGTGTGTTCTGATGACAATGTGATCAGTTTGCTCCACCATGTAACCTGCCTCAACAAAGCCAATACATGCTGACCAACAGCCAAAATAACAGAAAGGGGACTTAAAAAATAAATGCACTAGTTGAGATTTCAAATCACCAACTATTTGATTCTCAAGAGTGATTCCAGCTACAATCACTAGCAATAGTGGAGAGAGTGCTTGAACTGGTCTTCCCCTGTAATCAGATTGGTGAATACCCTAAACTGTCATCATAGAGCCTTCATCCAGTAACTGATGTAAATAGATACAGAGATCCACAGCCAAGTACCAGTCCAAGCTCTGGGAGTTCAGCCGAAGAGAGAGGGAGGAGGAAAATTTGAACAAGGTAGGTCAAGATCATGAAGAAGAAATCTACAGATACAGCTGACCCAAGCTCGTTGGAACTCATGAACTCTAGACTGACAGCTGTGGAGTCTGCACAGGACCAAACTAGGCCCTCAGCATGTGGGCAACAGTTGTTTAGCTTGGTCTGTTTGAGGGGGCCCTGGCAGTGGAACCAGGATTGACCCCTAGAGCTCATTCCTTATGGTGGAATGCCTTGCTCAGCCTTGATGCGGTGGGGAGGGGCTCAGTCATGCTTCAATTTAATGTGCCAGGCTTTGTTGACTCCCCACGGGATTCCTCTTGGAGGAGTGGATGGGGGATGAGTTGGATACTTCTTATGTGGACAACAATTTTGAAAACTGGTCTCTCTATCTTTGGCTACTTACATTCAATGAAGGAAAGTAAAATAAATGAAATATCAAAGTAAAGCTAAAGGTGTCCCAGAAATCAGTACTTTAGCTGCAAGTGCCATTTTCTTCAAGAGCTCAGATAATGTAGTTGGTGCATGCCTGGAAGAAACCCAGCGGCATTCAGGTCCCCACTATTCCTGCTCTGATGCCATCCACTGATGCGACACAAGTACAGCGCAATGCCAAACCACACATTCATGTGTGATGCTCTAAAAGGTTTCATTATTTCCCTAAATGATCGCAAATTTTAAATAAAAATACCCTCTAAAACTGTAATGAGTCTTGAGGGCCTGTGTGCTAACCCCTCTCCATCTGCTCACGGCCACCAGAGCTCTGTATCATGTGTGGAGTTTGTCAGAGCCTTTCGGCCATTGAGGACAGGCTGCCCTTGGTTACAGGGTCTAAGAAGCACCCTGCCTGCATCTTTTCCTCTTAGCCTTCACACAGAACTCTTCCTACACAAGCAGTCATCTTCTTTCCCCCAGACCATCAGTGCAAAAATTATCTTCTGTCTTCCTGATTGATTTTCTTCCACATTCCCTAGAGGTTACACATCATCCTTCATGACCCTTTCCTCCCACACTTCCAGGAAGAGATTTTATATCCTAGTTTTCAGGGGAAATCAATATGATATGTGAGACCTTTGAACTCTCCTCTATAAACAGTTACTTCCACTTCTAGTGCAACATCCTCCCTTTGTACTGTCCAAGGCCGATCAGCCCTCACAGCTAAGTCACCAAGAGCTTCACCCTTACTACTGAATTTCAAGTTCTTACCTTCATAGCATCTTTCCTTCTCACTACAAAGGTAGTACAACGCAGGCAACTCTCAAGGCACACACAGCTCTCCAATCCTAACTATTAGTCTTTACACGCACCCCTTATACGTATTCTTCCGACCACCAAGGCAGCATGGCTCTGCTTCCATTGTCCTACCAGTCCTATCTTTGTGCCCTTCTATACAGCCTGCCTACTGCTCATTCAGTCTTGCTGATATGACCTTTTAGGCTGTGGTGACTGTTCTTTCTCTTGGCTTCTATGGACAGGAATGGTAAATTCTAAGGAGACTCCTCCTCCTTTGGTTTCTTTCCTTACCTATTACATCAAAGTGGCATTGAGCCTGCAAAACACACCTTCTTGCCAATGGTACTGAGACCACAGTGCTAAACTCTAAACTCACCCAGCTAGCCTGCTCCGTAGTCCCACTCTTCCAATGGGTCTTCAGTGTTTAATCCAACAACTGTAGATCTGCTAGGTATTTAATATATTCTTACATTTTTGTTTACTATGCCAATGAAAATTTAGTCTTTAAACAGCAAATCAGTATAACAAAACAACTTCCTGTAAGTTTTACATACAAAATTATCACGTCTGTAATTTTGTCTGTCAAGTTTTGTATCCGTAATGTGTTTCCTGTGGGTTGTATATGACCACTGTTTTAAACAAGAGCACCCGCAATCACGCCCTGAGAAGAGAAACCTTCTGAGATGGGTCTATTAATATTCCCTTCTATATGGGGTCGTCAGTTCCACTGAGATCTCCTTCCAGCCATAAATCGCCCTCCTCATGTGCATCTGGTCCTGAGGGATGTGGGCGCGGTAGGAACTGCCAGTGAATGACCTCGCATGAGTAACCCCAATACACTCACTGCTTCACCAAGTTGAACGTGGATGGAACAGTTTCTTTGGTCTGTGAATGCTCTATCTGAGATGGATATTTCTCTATGTCTCCTCAGGAAAAGTAATGCAATAGCAATCAAACAAAATCAATAACTATTGCATTGTGAGCAATTTGGTAAAATCAATAGATCTTTTCATATCTATAGGTGGGAAAATCCAAATTTAACAGTTAAATGAAAGTAGAGTTCAGAGACTTTCTAACATCTATTCATAGACTCCTTATAAGCCACATTTTGAACCTTATTACAAGAAAAAGGAGGGATTCGGAATGGGCCAAATTTTTTAAAGAGATTATCATAATCACAGTCCACTATGGAACACAAACAGAAGAGACATGTTAATCATGACAGCAATCTCAGGGAAGTCAAGGACATTATTTTCCTTATACAATAGTTGCTCATTTTCTTTTCACTCAATTTAGCCCAGGCTTTAGCATACATTTGTGAATGCTCATTACTCGAGACACATTTGCTGTTTCCTGCATAAATGGCCTTTGAAAACAATTTGAAATCTTCACTACTTGAGAGTTTTCTGGGCTGCTCATGCTTAAGAGTCTGCCTGATAATGACTATGACAAAAGGTTGCCCTGCCCTGACTATAAAATTAGAGAAGAAAGGCCTTTGCTGTCTACCCCCAGTGCATCCTTGCTCTGGCAGGAGCCCTGCTGGTGTGATTATTCTTCTTTTGCTTGACTACATAGTAAATATAAGAGACCGATATTTGAATAAAATCTGAAAAGCACCCAAATTGGTTTATGTTCCTGGACTTAAAAAAAAAAAACTTAAAATATCTAAGTTTTTGACAGTTACAAGTAACATTTAATTCTGCTTGAAAGCCCAAGCATAAAGGTGTCAAAAACAATTAGCATTTTAATAGCTCCCTTTCTTAGGTTATTAGGCAGGCACAAGTTCATCAGCAAGAGAACAAAAAATCTTCTCAAGCAAATAAGCCAATAATACTTAGAGAAATCATACAATTTCACTACATTGTTCCTTATGCTCTTTCTATATTAAATAGGATACATTTAAAAGAAATAGAAATGGAAATTGTCACCTCTACCACTGTGATGACGTTCTCTTGGCAGGGACTCTTTTTCTGTTGGGCTCCTTGCTTTTAAAGAAGCCAATAGATAGTTAGCTCTCAGTAGACACCCCTGAAAATCTTTGTGATTTCCTAATTCTACCCCAGACCACATTCTTGCTGGTGAAGGAAAAGAAAGGTAGAGAAGTAAGGGGACCCACGACTGTATGGATTAAGGCTAAGCGTGGCTGTAGATGGAAGTTTTTGATGAACAGACACAAAACCTGACTTGTATGTCTCCCTTTGAGCTATTTTGCAGTGAAATATGCTAATCCAAAGATATTTAACTGGCTCCACATTTAATTCTGACTTCAAATCTTGAAGAGTGGCGGAGCAGCTGTGCCTAGAGGCAATACAATCTTATTTCTATAAAAATCTCTCAAAGCTCCATATATAAGTGGGAGTGTAAAAATAGATAATCAAATCCAAATTAAGGCTATTAAGAACTGATTTACTGTAAAGATAATATAGCAAAATTTTGTTTAGGTTATGGATGTTCACTAAAAATGTGTAATACTTGTTTGCCTAAAATTTTGATTATGTTTTATCTTATTTTGTCACAGTTAAATAGTTTTATCATTAGGCTTTTTAATTGCATATAGTTTGTAAAAATCTTTACTGATTACTCTCTATCCATTTAACTGGGGAAGAAATACTACTGTACCTCTTAATGAAAAGAAAAACCATCTAAATAGGATGCAATCAAATCACACACAGATGCACCATGAGGGGGTGACTCAACAATTCACATTTGTAGCCTCTGTCACAAAAGAAAAATATCCAAGGATGATAGCATCTGTAATATTTGGAAAAACACTAGCAACAGGGGTGTATCTTAGGTTACAGAGAAAACAAATAGTTAAGAAAAGAAAACAGGATCATCGAGACTTTACAACTGTTTAAACCTTCATGCTATCTGTGATCAAGTTCTGCAGACAAGCACTACTGGCCAGCTCCTAGAGGACCCTCCTCCTTGATGTTTCCTGCCATTCCCTCTCTTCTTACTCATCCTCCACTGAGTCTACTTCTCTAGGGTTTCTTCTTTTGTTATAAAGGTTCATCATTAGACAACTCATTGGCTTATAAGAGACTAGCACTACTCTGGGGCCAACTCTTTCTTCCTATCTTAGAATACCCAGTGACACTTCCCCTCCCTTGCACAGTTCACATGGCCACTGAAAGGGCCTTCTGAATGCTTTTCCGCTTTTCCCTGTCCTTTCATTTTTATGTTCATTACTCAAAGATGAAACGAGTCCAAATCTCTTGGCCTGGCAACAAATTCTCAATGTTTCTCTTCTCTATGTGACTCTTTACTTTCAACCAACCAGATAATTCATGAACCCTAATTCACAATATAGAATTTTCATTAAAAATGGTTTTAAATTTTTATTATGCTTAACTGAAAGATTAACTTGATATCTTCTCTAGGTTTGGACTTAATCACTTGTTTCCATGAGCAGATATAATCTTTCCTTCATTTTAATGGTAAACATTCACGATTACATTACGGAAGTATTTAAAAGGATCCAGAGCCTGTCAGGGAAGATACAATCAAGACTATATCCTACCTTCCACATGTGATCCAACAGCCTTCCAAGTTCAGACCAGTGGTGGTCAAATATCTCCTTATGATGAAAAACAACATTTAAGGGAGGAGAAGAGGTTACTTGTACTCACAGTGAGGGCATGAGCGATTGGCATATTAATTTCACTTATGTAGGTAGAATTCAGAGACTTGACTTTGCTCCTAAGTAAGCATTAGTTGTTCCATTCTAGCCTACACATAACAAAGTCTATTCATGTGACATGTTCTTTTTAAACATCTATGCTCTGACCATCAATCCAGCAGGGTACTGGACTACCACAGAGAATAACACAGGCATCCTGCTAGGTAGTCCTGACTCCACTTTACAGAACCCATGGAAGACAGATACTGAAAGGAATGTGGGAAGAACCGTGTCGTCATCCTACAGAACGGTAGGATGTTAACAGAAACCACTGATCCTCAGGTTCTTAGGGTTCAGAGGGGCCCTGCTGAGAAGGTGCACATACTGCTGCTAGGGTGCACCCCTGCTTTCAGGTTCTGCACTTATTTCTGTTTACAGTTGGAAACCATACCTGAAATGCTGAAGTTAAGTCTGAGTTAATCTTTCAGACATTCTGATTGTGCCAAAATTTTGTATATATGTTCCGTAGCATTAAGCAAATGAATAGAAATTACTACCAGTTCATCAGGAACTAGACTGATTAGGTGTTTCTGATTTATCCATTCTTTCTTTCTCTCGAAGTTAGGGTTTCACTGTATGGAGCAAACTGCCCTGACCTCGAACTTGCATACTACCTTAGTCTTTTAGGTGTTAGCTGGTTAGTTAGTTTTTGTATTTTTTTGTCAACTCCATACGTGAGAGTCATATGGTATGAGGGAGTCTCAAATCAGTAACTCTATCAACCAGATTAGTCTACAGGCAAGTCTGTGGAGGCATCTTCATAGTTAATGAATGACAGATGTGGGAGGGCCCAATCCATTATGGGAAGTACCACTCATGGGCAGGCGGTCTTGGGATATACAAGCCACCTGTGCAGGTTAGGAGAGATGGCTCAGAGGTTAAGAGTATTGACTGTTTTTCCAGAACTCCTGAGTTCAATTCTCAGCAGCCATATGGTAGCTCACAGCCATCTATAATGAGATTTGATGCCCTCTTCTTGTGTGCAGGCAAACATGCAGACAGAACACCATATAATAAATAAATAAATAAATAAACAAATAAATAAATAAATCTTTTTAAAACGGCAACTTATGCAAGCCATGGAAGCAAACCAGTAAGCAGGGTCCATCCACGGCTGCTACTTCAGTGCCCACTTCCAGGGACACTACCCTTCCTTGAATCTTCGCCCTTATTTTTCTTCATGATGACCTATAAACAGGAAGATGATTAAACCCTCTCCCAAACCTAAGTTGCCTTTGGTCACAGTTTTTATCACAGTGACAGAAAAAGAAACTAATATAGAAAGTGATACCAGAGAGAAGGCAATTACTATAACTTGACTGCATTGTTTTGGGGAGGGTTGTGGAAGTAGTCAGATAGTCAGAACTTTGGGCTGGAAAAATGGTTAAGTGCTCAGCACTCAGTGGGTTATTCTGTAGGAGTCTTGCAGATAAGAGTACCAATAGAAACTTAGATGGAGGCCTGGCTTTTGAAGTTTCAAAGCCTCCTAAAAACTCCATAGAAGTCATTGATGTGATAATTTGAATTCTGAATTTGTGACTTCTGGTCAGCCTGGGTTGAATAAATTGTCGTTTACCAGAGTCCAGCCCACTGATGTAAAATTTATGCTTTACTCTGACATCTGATGTTGGTTTGCTGGTGCTGAATGAATTTTTAAAATGTTTACATTTTTTAAAGATTGAATAACTTTTAAAATCTTTTATATTTTAATATTAACAAGAGTTCCTGGGGACAAGTAAGAAAGGAAATGTTATTGGTTAACAGAGATATATTTGAGTGTAAAGTTGACAAGGGGTCAAATGCATTGGTTAGCTTTTTGTCAACATGGCATAAACTAAAGTCATCTTGAGAAAAGAGAAACTTAAATGAGGGAGTGGTTCCATTAGATTGGCTTGTGGGCAGGTTTTTAGCGGAATTTTCCTTACTAAGTATTGACATGGGGGCCCAGCTTACTGCAGGTAGTGCCACAGCTGTGTGAGTTGTCCCGAGTTACATAGAAAACAGGCTGAGCAAGCTCTGGAGAGCAAGTCAATAAGCAGCTTTCCTCCAGGATCTCTACTTCTGACTCCAGGTTCTTGCTTTTACTTTCTGTCCAACTTCCATTTGTGTTGAGCTATAAGCTACGAGAAGAAATAAACCTTTTCCTTACCAAGTTACTGTTGGTCATGGTATTTATTATAGCAATAGAAAGCAATCCAAGATAGTGCTAGAATTACAGGTGCGTACCCACACCACTAAGCCAACCTTTAAGTATCAGTCATCTATTGCATAAGACCCCCAACTGCCACTTCAATGTCTTGAACATACTAAGCAAGTACTCTGTCACTGACTGAGCTATAGTCATGGCCCTAGAGTATGAATCCAAAGTGCCTAAGGAACACTTATTATAGTTTTTTTTTTAAATAAATAGTGGATTATCAAGGGTAAATAATTCAATTTCAGCCTAGGATTTCAAAGCCAAAGCGAAAGAAAGAGAACAGTAAAAGATGTCATTCAAACATTTTTGGTAAAGATTTGCACAGGATAAGGGATAGATTGCTGGCTATATGTCAGATTTCACTGATGTTGATGGCCACCGGAGAAAGAATTCTTTATATTAGGGGGTCAAATATATACTAAGGTATTTTAGTGCAAAAGTCCAAAGGATATTTAATTATTTTCTCTTAAATTCTGAAATAAGAGATGCTCTGTGCATATAAAAATAAATTACAAGGTTCGGAACTATAGCTATTGTTTTAAGATGATATAAACAATACAGTCAATAAAAGATACGACAACAAAAATTTAAAATAGTAGCTAATAAGATTAAATGTGTGGCTCGATACATGTGTGCATATTAGTCAGGGGTTTCTAGAGTAACAGAACTTATAGAATGAATCTCTATATATAGAAAAGATTTATCAGAATGACTTACAGGCTGTAGTTCAGCTAATCCAACAATGGCTGGCTGCGAATAGCAAGTCCAAGAATTCAGTAGTTGCTCAGTCAACAAGTTTAGATATCTCAGTTGGTTTTCAGTATATGCTAGAATCCTGAAGAGGTGGGCTCTAATGCCAGAGAAGTAATGAACTTGCTAGTAAAGTAAGGGCAAGCAGGCAAAGCAAAAACTTGTCCCTCTATGGTCTTCCAGAGAATGTGTAGGCCAGAATAGATCTGGACTAAAGGGATGTTTTCCTCCCTCAAGATCCAGTTAGAATCTTCCTTTTTGAAATTAAGCAAAAATCTCTCACAGGTGTGCTCTCAAATTTTGGGTTTTAGTTATAGATGTGGTCAAGCTCACAACCAAGAATAGCCATCACAAGTCAACTAATACACAACAATATTCCCTGATGTTGTGATTTATTTCCAAATGAAAACAATAACCAGGTCATAATGATGCCTATACAGGATATAACTATCCCATATACAATCACAATCTAATTATGTACTCAACCAGGTCATAATTATGCCTAACATGATATCCCTTGTACAGCTACAAATACATAAGTTTAGAATAGGTGGCAATGTTCAGAAGATTACTTTAGTATCTCAAACTTAAATATGATAACCATTGATATTCTCTTAAGTGATATTGCACTGCACAATAAAGGAATTGTGGAAAGGAAACATAAATATATGCACAAATGCATTGTTAAAATATGACAGAAATACTCATGTCAATTAAAATCCTCTTTTCAGTATCTGGCCATGTGGCAATAGCTGGCTGTTGTAACTATTTTCCTTTTCTATCTGTCTTGTATTTCCTACAGCTTTGGCAAGTACCTCAGCAGGTTCTGGCCCATACTGATATTCTTGATGGGTCTGTGCCCCTTTGCAACCTGTCTGGATTAGGCTGTTTTGGTTTCCACTGACTTTAATCATATGACATGGTAGCACCAAGAGACACCTCAAAGGATCTCTTGAACTCCAGACATAATATCTCTTACCTCCATTGTGGAGAAGCAATCGAATTTCCCCATGATAATCTACATCTTTGACCCTTCCAAACACTGTTATTCCTTTCTTAGCCTGTTGGTTTATCATCGTTAGAAGCCCGAAGTGTCCAGGGGAAAGTCTGAGCTTTCAGTTCAATGGAATGTTTGTTGTGGCTCCTAGAAGGAACACTACTATCTCTGGAACCAAAATTTCTAGGCCAGCAGAACTAAAGGTTACAGGAACAGGAAGTACAAATTTTCCTACTGGGTCATTAGGAGTGATGATGGGTGGAATATTCTCTTTTACATCCCTTGATTTCTGAACATGTGAATTATAGATATGAAAAAACTGTACCTTATATTGGTCTTTAAAGCATATAACACTGGCTAGATAACACTGGCTCAGTCCTCCAGGCTGCTAATTGTAATTGGTGCTATAAATGTGTCTTTAAAGGGCATTCCATCTTTTGAAGCCAGCTGCTGCAGGATGGTGGAGACATGGTAAGACCAGCGGATTGTAAAATCGTGTACCTGTTGCTACACTTCCTTGGCTATAAATTGTGTTCCTAGGTCAGAAGCAATTCTGTATGGGATACCATGATGGTAGTTAAGGCATTCTCTAAGTCCATGGATAGTGGCTTTGGTGGAACATTACATGCAGGAAAGGTAACTCCACAACCAGAATAAATAACCACTCCAGTGAGTACAAAGTGTTGCCATTTCCATGAAGAAAGTGGTCTTACCTAGTCAACTTGTCACAAAGTCACTGGCTCCTCACATAGGGAATAGTGGCACCCGTATCTGGGGCTCAGTGTTGGTCTCTCTTGTTGCCTCAGCAGCAACTGTAGCCAAGTCACCCTCATTTAGTGAAAAGTCCATGTTGTTGAGTTCATGCACAATCCAAATCTCTGTAACCATGGCCACTTTGGGATTGGCGGGGGAAAGAGGATGACTGTTCATGATTTGGTCATCCTATCTGCTTGATTACTGAACTCCTCCTCAGCTGGAGACACCTTTTGATGAGCACAAGTATCTTCACATCTTTTGCCAATTTGGAAAGGTCTATCCGACTTTTAATCCAGATGTCTTTCTCACCAATTTTTGAATCATTAAGTCCATTCCTTCACTGGCATTAGAGCCAGTGATTCTTCAAGATTCCAGCATATACTGAAAACCAGCTGAGTCATCTAGACTTATGGACTAAACAACTACTGGATTCTTAGACTTTCTGTTCACAGTCAGCCATTGTTGGATTAGTTGAACTGCAGCCTGTAAGTCATTCCAATGAATCCCATCTATAACACACACACACACACACACTCTCTATCTATCTATATAGAGAGAGTTTGGAACAACAGCTATGTTTTAAAAAGACATTAACAAGAAATAGCCATTAAAATATATGAAGACAAAAGTATAAAATAGCAGCTATTGAGATTAAATTTGTGACTTGGTACATATGTGTATATATATATGTATTTGTGGTTTGATACATGTTTATAAGTATGTAATTTAAATATATGTTTATATATAACCCATCTTGTATGATATTTATAATTGTACAAGATTATAATACATAATCTTGTATGATATTTATAAATGGTATCCATTTGTTAACCTAAGGTAGATGTTTCCACAGTGGTTTTATTAAAAAAAATAAAAAGTGGCCATCATTCCTGAAGAATGCTTTTGGGAAGCTAAAGGCTAGAAAAACAGTGCTATCTAGTGGTTACATCTGTGAACAAGAGGCAAAGCACACCAGAGGTTGCAGAGCCTCTAGAGATGGAGTCTAAGTAGCTTTATCTTCTGCCACGAGCGATAGCAGGTCCTACATGGGAAGGAACAAACACTGATCACACGGTTCTTTCCAAGGTGCTATGGAAAACAGACTATGAACTTGGACTCTGATGTCATGGAGAAAAGACTCAATTTGGGAAGAATGTCTTTAAGGAGACTACTAGACTTGTTTCATTTTGATTACTTTCAACTATGACATGGAAACAGGGATGTTGAGAAGTAAACAGGATACATAGAAAGCATTCTGGCTATAGAAAGTAACTCAGTTTATTCTATATTATTTATTATAATGTGAATAGGCTATGAAATTTAAAACAATTACAAGAAATCTTATAAATAAAAAAATAAGTTAGGACATCAACTTCAACAAAAATACTTGCAGAAAATTTAATATCTGGCATTATTGCAAAACATATAGAAACAAATTAAAAAGTTAAAAAGATTCAATGTTGCACTGCTATCACAGTTCAGTTGTAGTATTAAACATTTTTAATGAAGTAAACAAAGTGCTTTTGGAAAGAATATAATTAACTCTAAAATATCATCTTATTCTACAAATAGTCGTGGTCCTCTGGACTTTACAATATCAACCCTAAAAAGGTTTATGTTCATGTGCATTGTTCTTAGGATAAGTTTGGTCATTTAGATTCATTTCCCTTGGACAGAAATGTAAAGGAGAAACCATTAACGTCAGTCTAAAATTGCTAAAGAGAATTTAATTGGTTATATGAATATGAGGAAAAGAATTCGATTGTTGTGGTGCATTTCTTTTGGCTGCTGTGTAATCTCCTAGCTTAATTATCACACTAGCCCAAGCATTAAGATAGCACATATTAGCATTCTAAGAATGCCATGTTCAGCAGCTTTTCTATAATGAACAGAAATACCACAGTTTATAAGCAACCACAGCCGAGCAGTTACACCCCAACATTTATTAACATTACAGTCACAGAAGGATTCAGTTCCCCAAGGCTGGTGTGCAAAGGTGCCTAACATAGCTTTTGCCTTCATAGCATCTGAAATACATATTTTAAATTATCCTTATAATGCTGTCATAGTAACCACCATAGTAAAATAATCACTGAGCTTAGTGGTTTTCTCTTTTCTTTTTTCATGATTTACAATGGGGCCTGAGTTCTAACTATAAAAGTTACACAATAGCCGAAGGAGGTATGTTCTCCTTTTTTCTAATACAATGAGTTAAATTGTCTTTAGTGGTTTTATATTGCTATCTATTATTTCTTCTTCATATTTTTAACCATGTAGAAATAAATACAAATGACCAAACTTATCTTTTATCAGCTGAAATTCTTGAGTGCCTGTATATAATTAAAAAGAAGTATGGTAGGAATTGGAGAACTGAATGCTGGTCACAGGGCTGTCAGGAGCTCTGTCCTCCCGAGCTATCTCCAGTCTCAGAGGATTTTCATTCACTTCTCTGCTAAAGAAAGTCATCTCTAAAGTTCAGGTTCTCACCATGCTCTATACTTTATAATTCTACAAGCCATGATGGTGTAAGATCATAAGCTAAGACTTGGAATGATGTAATACCCATAACAAACATCGCTTGTTCCATTTTTTTTCTTGCTATTGTCAGAACAAAAAAAGCAAATCAAAAGCCAAAGCATACATTAAAAAAATTGAAAGACCTATTTAAAATACTTCTACAGATTTCATCTTTCTGGTCATTTCTTCAGCGTTTACTAAAATACCATGACTACATAGCTACTAGGCAATCATTAAATCCCTGTGTTTTCTTACTTGACCTCTTTGAGATTAGTTAGAAGTATGGCATACATTCCCTCAGTCACATCTTAATACTTATAGAAACTAACTCCCAAAGGCGTCAAATAAAATTTGTCAGATTCAGCAGACTTTGATGACAAGCTCACTGTGAGACAACAGGACTCACAAAAGATCAACATGGTTTTGACTACATAAGGTAAGCAGAATCCAATTAACAGAGAACTTGACAGAACAGACACCAAATGAATTAGACCAAATCTGTGTAAGATGGACTCCCAAATATGGGCAGGGTAAATGCAGGTGGGTGGATGACATTCATTTGGGATCTTTTAAAGGATCCAAGTCTGTGGTAAACATCAGAGATGAAGACGGTTCAGTTTACAATTATGGTCATCCCATTGTAACAGTATAAGCAGGTCATCGGTATTTAGGGTTTGCCCATAATGAAAGCGGAATTATTTGTCACTGCACTGACAGATAAGGCAGGGGAATGGATACAGGTTTCAGGACTTCACATGGGTCTTGATGCACAGTGAATCCACTATTTAAAAGCAGTTACCACGAAATCACATTGCTTTAAAATGGTACGCTGGATGACACTGGTCAGAAATGTGCAAATGTAACTTCCAACAACACTCTTAACAAAACATCTACTTGCAACCTAATTAGAAAAACCGAAGCAACAGCTCAAAGCAATAATGCAGTATGGAAAGGTGGAGCCCCAATCTCAGAGCAAAGATATACATCTGCAGTTTTACTATCTTCCTTATCCTGGAACCTGAGAACTCCAATAGCAGCACAGCAAAACTCACAGACCAACAGGATAAAAGCAGATAAGAATAACATGCAATTTATGCATAAAGTTTATTACCATGGTTACAAACTTTGAGAACAGGCCTCTGAGACATTGGACTGAGACTCTGCCGAATATCTGCTGAGAGAGAGAGAGAGGGAGAAATTTAATATAGACGCATGTTCAACTTAAGAAGTAAAAGAGTATTACATGAGTTTTCCAAGCTTAGGTATTCTTAGCGACGACTCAG
Source organism: Microtus ochrogaster (assembly GCF_000317375.1). Classification (NCBI taxonomy): domain Eukaryota; kingdom Metazoa; phylum Chordata; class Mammalia; order Rodentia; family Cricetidae; genus Microtus; species Microtus ochrogaster. The sequence continues at coordinate 5,909,404 of NW_004949104.1, forward strand.
TGCTTCAGTGCCCTGAAATACTTGGAGCAGCAATGCTCCGCTATGACTTTTCCTTCCAGTCTATCTGTGCTCCAGCAAACTCTACTGGGACAATGTACATATGGTTCTTTAGATGAGACCTGTCACACTAATCAGGATTTTCTAGGTTCAGTGCGTTCATTTGTTAATGTGTTACTGACACCAGCCAACTGGAATGCATCTCTCTGTGACATCTGTCTCTGTAAGGATTAAGGAAACTCAGAAAACTCAGGAACAATTATGGCCCACAGCACTGTAGTCGTGACATAGGACTTTAAAAGAATTAGGGGAGAAACTGCTCTTCCCTGTGATTGTTCCCTAGAAAGACACAAGCACAGAATTCACCTTTTGGCTTCGGTGTCCTTTTCCTTCTGTCCCGGAAGGCAGCCCCTGACTGCAAGGCCTCCAGCAGACTATCCATCACTCCTGTCTCGTCACCCTCTGTGAAAAGAGATACAGGGAATTCCATCAGCCCTCAGGGTTACCAAAGCAATGTCAAAATACACATGCAAACGAGCGATGGTAATGCTAGAGAGGAAAAGGACAGAGCACCAGTATGAAGCCAGCTATTTCAAAAGAAGAAAGGCTCTGACTCTGTCATAAATCAACCATCTTTTAATACCTTCATCTCGCAGGGCTCGTGCTGCTGTCCACTGGAGAAGGCAGGGCTCCATAGATGTGGTGTGAAGCACTGCTCTCATAGACTAGTGGCGCGGTGAGTTTAAATGGAATGTGGTTCTGGTTAGATTGGTGTCTAGGGTTATCATAAATCATATTTTCTCTTTTAGAAATGAGTTATGCTTTAAACACCAGATTCGTTTCTAAAAGTAACCAGGTGTGGTGTAGTGTCTCTATTGTATAGAAGCTGCCAAAACTGACTGTAGAAAATGACATTCCATGTGTGCCTCTGTGATCGTGCTTCTGGTAGATACAATATATATACACATGTACAACAGACACATGTATATACATATACAATGCATATAAATACAACACAAACATATACATATATATGTATGTATTCATGTATGTATGTATCAGACAACTTTTCCTTGACTTGAGATGACATAATAATTGTAACAAAGTTTTATAGAAAGAATTTATATAAGTTACCTTTTACAGTTAAGATGGAAAAACCCAGAAAGGCTTTCAAAAAAATCTAAATGACCATGTTGCCTGTATTATTAAATTCTCTGTATAATTAAGAAAGAATTTAGATTTAGTGCCAACTCTGTCTACAAAGGCAAATTATCTTGCCGTATTCATAGGTATTTATAGCTACCAATGTTGAATATTACAGGAAGGAGAAATAACTTCAGAGAGGCTACTTGTCCATCTCTGCTTCACAAAACACTAGGGATTCATTTGGCCATGCAAAAGAAGCTATTTGCTGGCTTGATGTCTTGACTGTATGCCTGGTATCTTAAGAGCGTATCTAAAACAGAGGAAACTATTTTCCTAAGAACTTTTCCCACTGTTTTCCCCCCTTTTGGAGATACACTCTCTTTATAGAGAACTGTTGACACGTGAATGTGGCAGAGTACAAAAACCACACTCATTTACAGTTTATAAACAGATACATACATATAAATATGTATCAGCTGCTTTTCCATCTGCTTCAACTTCACATTTTTAGAAGAGAACTAAACCTTGGAGGTGTTATCAGAAACGGTGGGTGAGAAGCAGAGTATTTGGAGGCTGTCAATTTACACATAGATTTCATTCTAAAGTACTTCAATGTCTACGTTAAAGCACATTAAATACTTCAGACAATTCGATAACTACCTACCTAATCTTTAAAAGTTTATACTCACATTTAATAATATTTTTCCTAAACATAGTCGATATAATATTAAACATTTAAGGTAGCAAAAGTAAACATATAAATAAATAAAAGGATTTTGTGTGTGTGTGTGTGTGTGTGTGTGTGTGTATTTGTTTGCTTGCAAAAGAAGAGAAAAATAGAGAATTGGTTTAGGGGAAAGGAAAATAAGGAAGACAATTAAATACAAAACAGTGTTTGTTTTGCTCCTGGACGGGGGACAGTTAAACATGACTGAATATGGCTGGGTGCTAGATTACACTGTGCCAAGGTTAAGTTACTGGTGGGTGGTGACTGTCCTATGGCCTGATCCTGCTGGTACCTTGGGGACAGAAGCTGACATGCTTATGCTCACAAGTGGACTCACACCGTGCCACAGTCTCTGTTTTACGACTCTGAACATGCAGCTCTCTATAAAGTGTCTTTCCCATTTTCTTTCCCCAGCTAGTTCCCACTACTTCTCCAAGACAGAAACTGAGACCATCTGAGACCATGCCCTGTCCCATGTGTGCTAGCTCAGTGCATATGGCACGGATCACAACACGTTCTTTCGAAAGTTACAGTTTCCCAGACAGGACTATTATGAGACAAGTAGCTCCTGGAAGACAGGGAGAGCAGATTCCTTTTCTTTTTTTTTTCAAGACAGGGTTTCTCTGTGTATGTAGCCCTGGTTGTCCTTGGAACTTGCTCTGTAGATCAGTTTGAACGTGAACCCACAGAAATCCATCTACCTCTGCCTCCAAAGTGCTGTAATTAAAGTTATGCGCATCCACTGCCTGGGTTTATGTTTCTTTTTTAATAGGTGGCAAAATCCAGTTGTTTGATAGAAAGCAGTTGTATAATCCATTATAATTTTGTGTCTTGGTTAAGGACATAATCATATCTCATATTCTTGCTAAAGAACCTCGGATTTGAAGTGTAAATTGACGTGTGCAAGTCATCTCTGTTTAAGTTAATGTAGAAGATGAGAGGATATAAGGAGGGCATTTGCCCAACATATGTTTACCTGGTACATGGCAGTCTGCACTGGGTCATCACTATACACTTAAGATACTTAGGTTCTAAGGGTCAACAAGAACTCTCTTCAGTTCTCATGAGCACAAGACTGAGGTAAACATGAAAGGGATGGAGACTGTTAGAGGAAGAAAATAGCAGATACACAGGCCAACATATAAAATCAATTGCTTTACACATATATCTTCCATTATGAACCAAGGAAATAAAGGCAATTTATATTAAAAATACAGCCTCATTTCTTCTCTGAAACCTCTGAAACAACTACCTGAAATCGTACCCCAGTAGAACTGAATGACATATTGCCTCCCATAACTCGTAAATGGAAATTTGAAAATTGCAGTGTTGAGGGAAATGGAGAAAGGCAAGACTAGGAATAGATATTTCCACATTGAATCAAAGGGGTAGACTGGAAAGGAGGGGGAGCTGCTGAGGGACATGCCTGAGGTCTTTGGTTGCCCATGGATGAAGGATAAAAAGTATGGGGAGAAATTTTGAGTTTGGAGGTCATGGAAGGCAATGAGCTTCTCTTGTGGGAGATATCAGTTGCCACACCAGATGTGATTTTAGGGGTTCAGTTGGAAATACTGGTCTCAAACTAGTATGGAAAAAGACACTATTTGAAAGTCATTCTCTTATTACAAAACAAACAAACAAACAAACAAAAACAAAAAGGCAGTATGGACCAGAGCCGAGAAAGGCCCTGAAAAGTACAAGCATCAGAGAGTACCCACAAGGACTGGTGGGGCCCTGGAGTGTCGTGGTCAGGAGAGGTAGCATTTGTAGAGACAACATCAACATAAAGTATGGGAGCCTTGGCATTTTCTTCAGCCAAGACAGAACACTAAAATTTCACACACCTAGGAAGAACACATTCCCGAAGTTTCCTTAAAGCTAATGATAGGCAAACAATCCCAAACAGCTAATAAAGGGAGCAGCTGAGGATGGGATAGGCTGCTCAATAGCAAACTGAACTTCAAAAGTCAGGAGGTGGATGGCTTCCAGCTTCTGAAGGGACATTATTTCCAGAGAAGCAGTGGTTCCATTGCCAGGAACGTGAGGACAGAAAATAGCTGTGCTCAGATATCAGTCACCAAGACATGATTTCTTAATGTTATAATTTGGATCTAAACTATCCCCAGAGCTCATGTGCCAAAGGCTTAACTGACATGGCTCTGGGGAAGTGACCAGCTTATGAAAGCTTAAACCTCATTATTGGGTCGCCCCCCTGATGAGATATTTAATGGATTGTTGAGAGAGATCCACCTAGCAGGTGGGGTCTTGCTGCATTGAGGGTATGCCCCTTGGGCCAACAACCTGCTTCCTTTTCTCTAGGTTTCTGGTTACCATGAGATGAGCATCCCTGGTTGTATACTGACCCCCAAGGTTGTCCTGCTTTACCGTGGACTAGAAACAATAGAGTCAGTAGATAATGGACTAACGTCTCTAAAACTGCATGCCAAAATCAAAATTCTCCCCTGAAACGTGGGTATTTTGTCAAGGCAACAGAAGGCTGACTAACACATTGTACTCTTACAAAATAAGAGAGGAAAGTAAAAACAAAGCAGAAATTTAGAAGGGGCAGAGGAGCAGAGCAAGGGATCCAGAAAAGGAAGAAGACATATAGGAAATGACAGAGAACTCCCAGGACTCCCAGGACCTAAACCCAGAGCAGCCCCGAGCTTATGGAGGAGGAAACAGACTCTGGGAGGAAAACAGGACTTAGGATCTGAGGCTGGACAATTTGTAAAAATAACTGTGGATGTTTACACAGATTCATTTTAATGAGTTTAAAAAACCAGCAACAGATATACACAAATACTAAGTATTTTTTCTAGTTTACATTAACTTTACAATTAACAATGCTATAAGAATCACTATGGTCTGAATGCTGGTACACCACCCAAAACAGCAACTTAATCTTTAGGATGCAGAGTTGTTATGCAGTGATTAAATCATGAGGCAGTGCTCAAATGGATGGGAATAATGCCCTTAAAAAGAGATGTTGGAGAGCTGGTCGCCCCCTCCACCACCATATAAGTTCAAAGTAACAAGGTATTATTTGTGGAGAGGAGAATGAGCCCATTACAAGAACAGAATTCCATTGAAGCTCTCTGACTTTAGACATCTTCAAGAATCATGAGCCAAAATATCTGTCTTGAATACAAATTGCCATATATAAGACATTTTTTTTAGTAGCAAAATGTACTAAGGAAACAAGGAATATTTGAAAGTAGCAATTTTATAAACATTGGTTCTTCTGATGACCACAAATTGTGCTATAATTACACTGAAAGCTAACAGGGCAAAGGGATTGGAGCATGCCAGCTAAGCACAGGTGAGGAGAGAGCATAAGGAACCAAATCCACAACCACTTACCCGGAACTCAGGCACATCTAAAATGAAAGGCAAACTAAAGTGACTTTTTAGGTTACTGAAAATTAAACATGGAAAACGGAGGAAAAGAAAAAGATGAAGAGGCTGATTTCTAGCCTCAGGTGCTCACTTATGGGAAGGAAGAAGACAGGTCACAAAGGGTATATGACACAGTGTGATGGATGCTGGGTCAGAAACCCAGGCACGTCCTTGAGGAGGGACAATCAGTGTGAGGTTGGGAAGGAAAAGGGGAGAGTGGCCCAGAGGTTTCCTAGACACCAACACCTAAAGGAATGGCTTGGAGAGTAGCAGAGATGCTGGAAAGGGGAGGTTTATTCTGGCTGGCTGTCACAGCCATAACAGCAGGGTTTCAGGGGGATAATGAACTACTCAGAGAACGGAGATAATGCATAGGGCAGAGGGCAGGGAGTTAGAGGTGAAGAAAGCATCTCAGAGAGGGGCAGGTCGCTGAGAGCTGGCTGGGGCATGCTGAGGAGTCTGGAATTTATCTTTATGAGAGTGATGAACTCCTTTTTATCTCAAAAGCATGTAGTCATTTCTACCCAGAAAAAACACTCTGAGTGAGACACCCTATGGCAAGGCAAAAAAGAAGAGACATGTTAAGGGGTTTACATGAATTAGTAGTGGTACCAATGAAAGTAGGGAGAAGAGGATGAAGAACAGAAAATTCTTGATCTGCATTTCAAGAACTATTATAAAAAAAGATGAGGTTGATTTTCAGGTATCTGGATTAGGTTTCATGATGTAGATGAACTTCATTGATCAAAACCAGGAACATCTTTGGTAATAAAAGAAACTGAGCCTGGAAAGGAGCTCAGTTGTGGAGGGGTTGAGATATCATGAGATAATTAATTGCTTTAAAAAAGTTATTGAAGATGCATAGATGTTTAGCATATTCACAGGTCTAAAACTCAGGGCACAGAATTTGCCTAACAGAATTAACTTATGAGGACACAGGTTGCACCATAACCATAGAAAAGAGTAAGAATAGTGGGGGAGGGCAATATATGGATTTTTAATATAGATAGATTTGAACACAGATCCTCTGCAAGTCAGGGAAGTTCCCCTTTACCTCTTCTCATTCCCACTGATCCCCAACTCTCAACAGGAAGAAAGGCATCCACTTCATGAAGTTACTGTAAATATTACAGGAGATGTGCAATGTCTAATGTTCTGCAGAGTGCTGGCCCATAGGTAGGATCTATTAATAGCTAATTTTTTCAGTAGTTATTGATATTATGGTAAAGTGAGAGCCCATTTAAAGAGTGTGCAGAAGAGAGCCAAGACACAAAGGCAACTAACTCATGTAGAAAGGGCTAGGGAAGCAGGGGAGGATCTCTCTCTGGGGCCATGTTCTGCTGCTTGCAGTGTATGTGCTATGGAGCTTTTTTTTTTTTTAAAAAAAAAAACTTCCCATTGTTTTATGACCTACATTCTTTAAATCTCACAACGTTTCAATGGTTTTAGGCGAAGTGTGTGATACAATGATTAAAGCCTGCCATTTAACATGGGGATAGAAAGATGGAAAGCCCAGTCTCCTCAAAGAACTGTTTAAAGTGATTCTGCTAATACACAGAATCCACAGGCTCAAGTTTAACCCAACCTTCCAGAAGAAAAAAAAAAGGCTGTTACTCTAACATGGTTCCATGAATTACTGTTCTATGCAGTTGGTTACAGAGGGATTATATGGCTTTTCGTGGTAAGTATTTCAGCCCTTAACCATCTAGACATAAAGCACAAAATGCGACTTAAACCAGACAGCAAAAAGGCAGGAATAACTTCAAACAAAATATCTGAACTTGTTTTAATACAGAGGTGATGCTGAAAATTTGAGTCAAGGGATGCAGAGAGCCAGTTTTCCCTGGTACTTAGCCGACAAAGAGCATCACAGCTGTGTGCTTTCAGACTGCAGATGACCACATCAACCATAAGCACAGGGATTTGGGGAAAAATAAACTATAATAGTTTAAAATTTCTATTTTTCTTCTCCTGTACTCATTATTTGGCTAACTTGAACAGGTTGTAAATTAGAAGTGAAAATTGTAAGGAAAGTCTCCTCTATCCGGAATGGGCCATTACAGAGAGTCAATTCTTGTGGTTGGGTTTCAGCTCCCATTCTGACCATCTCTCTGTGCCTTCTCACAACTATGAGACGGGGTCTTATAATGGGATTTTCCTTAGCAAGCTATTGTCTGAATCGAGTTAACCTGTATAAAGGGTGAAGACAGTGTCTCCCATGTGCTAAGGTCAGGTACACATTTGCTGTTATTACATTCACCACTGAGATTATATGTGTTCAGCTGATTGGGCCGTGTAACAAATCCATTCTAAATCCTATTCGCATATTCTGTCCACTTTAGAAAGGCTGGAAACGGTAAAAAACAGACACAATGTCCTGGTCCCGCCCAGCAACTTCCGCAGTCTCCCTGGCAGCAGAGGTAGAGTGGTCCCGAGATGCACTGCCGTGCAGTGAGACAGAGGAGATGCCGGTGAGGCTTCTGAACAGAAACAGAGCATCTATGTCCATAACTGTCATCCCATTTGCCCTGGCCCTGCAGCAGCTAGAACCGCAACTGTAAAATGTTGCCCCCTTCAGGCAGTCAAAACTATGACCACTAATGATAATGGCAGTGGTTGGCTAAAGCTAGCAAATAGTTTAAATACAATAAAATGTGTACAATCACCATGTGATAGGTAACATTTATCTACAGTAGAATTTTAAAAATTTCTTGATTTACTGTTAATAAGATTGCAGAGATTACATTTATGAAAGGACTTATTTTTTTAAAAAAAAGTTTTATATTTATTTGTTGAAGGTGTGAGTATGGATATGCTTTTGTACCTCAAAAGCAAAAAGCCATTCTTGGATGTTACAGATACATATGGACACCCAGGTAAAATAGTAATATAAACACTGACTTCATTAATACTGCAGATCATGCAGGCAGGAAGAGAGCATATGCCTACAATCTCAGCACTGGGGAAGTTAAGACAAGAAGGCCAGGCATCCGAGACCAGTGTGGGTTATATGTTGTGGTGGTTTGAATAGGAATGGCCCCCAGAGACTCATGTGTTTGAATGCATGGCCCATAGAGAGTGGCGCTATTAGAGGTATGGCCTTGTTGGAGTAGATGTGGCATTGGTGGAAGTGTCTCTCTGTGGGGGTAGGTTTGAGGTCTCAAATGTCCAAGCTATAACCATGTGGTACACTCTCCTGTTGCTGCCTGTGCATCAATATGGAGAACTCTCAGTTCTTCGTCCAGCATCCTATCTGCCTGCATGCTGCCATGACGATGATGGACTAAACAACTGAAACTGTAAGCCAGCCCCAGTTAAGTGTGTTCCTTTATAAGAGTTGCTGTGGTCATGGTGCTTCTTCACAATAATAGAACTCCAAGATACACAGTAAGGACACACCTCAACAAATCCTAAAATGGTTCATGAGCCTAAGAGAGGAAGACGGGATGGAAAGACTGTAAAAGCTAGAGAGAGGATCAGGAAGTTTGCTTTGGGATTGTCTCCTAGTAATATCAGAGGCTACACCCATAGAGTCTCACTAACATGACTTCCTGAACAAACACTACAAATAGACACGGCAAAGTGGTTCAGGGAAGCACAAAACAATGACTAAGAACTGTGGCGAGCAGGAGAAATAGTCGTTCCCAGGGAAGAACACACCAGTAGGCTATTCAAATGGAAACTGTTATCCGTAAAAACATACATACAAGCAACATTATATAGAGCAGAGCAAGTTGACTTAGAAAGACATTTTTAAATCCATATATGTATGGAAGAGTAATTAATAAAAAAACCATTAGTTTGAAGAGAGGGAGGAGGGGTAGATGGTAGAGTGGGTATATGGTAGGGAACGGAGGGAGGAAAGGGAAGGGGAAATGATGGAATTTACTATAATGTCAAAAAAGAAAAAAAATCTTAAAACGAAACCTATATATACACACAGGTTGATACAGAACATTCACATGACAACAGTGAACCAAGTCATGTAAGGCTACTTTTAACTTACAAATTTAAGATCATTTAGATAGTATAGTTTTTTGTTTATTGTATATAAATATCTAATGATTGCCTTCTGAATGTTTTAAAGTAAAACATTCTCCTTTTCAAAACTAAAAAAAAAACACGTTAAAATTCCTTTTAAAAGTTACTTTTTTCCTTATTAGATTCTCCACTAAACTCACAAAAGCATGGATATTTCTGGACTATATCCATATCACAGACAAAGATGTAAAAGCACTCATATAACTGATGTATGAATTTATAATTACAAAATATTAAATAAACTATTTTGGGTATATTAAATAGATATGCTCCAATTTAAAAAATTCTTCCAGGTTCATGAACCATTCCTCATGAAAGAAATCTCTATCACAAATAAAGACTGTGGCAGAAAACCACAGCTGGACACACCAAGATCCAGCAGATACAGCTGCATCACTGCTCCATGTCTACAGCACAGGAAACATCTCTGAAGAGGTGGGAAAGAGACTTAAGAGCTAGAATACTATACTAGGAAGTTTGTTGTAAATTTCCTAGAAATGCCAAAAAAAAAAAAAACCCAAAAGACTAAAACAAGACCAAACAATGGCAACATCAATGGTCTATTAACATGGAAGGAAGAAATTCGGTGGGGTCTCAGCCTTAGACCAAGAACTAGAGGCAACTAACTAATGACTGTTGGGAGGAGACAGCCTCTCCTAGAGATAAGCCCCTGATTGGTTTCCCAATATAAAGTAGTCAACATTGAAACCATGTACATACCACCAACAAAAATGGACTCAGTAGGTTATATTTGTATATACTTACTCATACAAATAAACACACAGATGGACACAATAAAGATAATCAAAGAAAAAGAAGATAACAAAAATTGTGGAGGATATGGGAGGGGGTTAAAAGGGCGGCTGGGAGGAGCTGGGGGGAGGAAAGGAACGTAGTTAGTTCCTAGTATTCTAGTTCTATTAAAGCATACTAAAAATAAAATATAAAAATCTTCTCCAGGTAAGACAAAATTTCTCATGGCATTTTCGTACAACACTCGTCCCACAAGGAGCCTTGTGTCTCAATAGATAAATTGTGATTGGAAGGTAAGAGCAGATGATTCTGTGGTCAAGTGACTGGGTAGCAATGTGTCACATGTATTGGTCCAGGGGACTTCTAACAAATGCACATGAAAAATCCATCCATGCTAAAAGCAGCACTTCAACCAGCAGGGGATTAGACATATGGTAACTACTGTACCGACAGCAATCTGGTCACCTTGCTAATAACATCAAAAAAAAAAAATTCAGGTAGAGCAAATATTTCATCTCTAAAAGATTAATCTGTAAAAAACAGTATATAAGAGGGGGAAAACATTTTCATTGGTTTTAGCATGTAAAAACCCCAAAACTCAAAAGTCATATAAATATCTATAAGTTGAAAAAAATAATAAATCTGCATATGAATAATAAAGGATAAACTAAAAAAATATTTAAAATACAAGCACCCCATAGGATTGAATGTCATAAAAACACATGCAAGTCAATAAGAAAATGGCAAGTACACAGGCAGACAGTATATCCAAGGAACCATCCCTTACAGTCAGTCATCTGCACAACCTCAGAATTCACAGGGTGAATTTCTAATCCCTAAAGTTGAGAAGAGATCGGATTCTGGGAAGAGGCCTCAAGAAAAGTATCCTCCACCAGGGGAGCACAGTTAGAAGACATCACTGTAAACCTGGTGGCAGGTGCTCCCCACAGACAACGAATCTGCTGGAGCCCTGATCTTACAGAACCCTGATTCCACAACTACAACAAGTAAATTTCTGCAGCTAACATGGTACTCAATTATGGTACTTAATTATAGGAACCTAAGTGGAGGAGGCTCCATACATAGGTAAACTCCTCTACCTTCTTCATCATTAAAGATATTCCAAATAAATCAATGGAAGATTGTTTTCATATATCTGTAAGGTAACAGCAAAATGCAAGACCGATCAATATTAAAAAGTGTTAGGGGCAGAGGAAAAATGAGTATTAGAAAGTGTTGGGGTAAAGGGAGGCAGTAGAGATAACTCAGCGGTTAAGAGCACTAGTTGTTCTTCCAGAGTACTCAAGGTTCAATTTCCAGCACACATATTGTGACTCACAACCATCTGTACCCTCTAGTTTCAGGGGTTCCAAAACCCTCCTCCTCTGGCCTTCGTAAAAACTGGGAACATAGGCTACCCAGACAAACATGCAGTCAAAATATCCATACACATACAGTGTAAAAAATGCTTTTTTTAAAAAATGAAGTGCTTAGAAAAGCAGCTCACTTAATTCATTGCTGGTATTAGTCAAAAATTTTTAAAACATGAATGCAATCTCTTTGAAAACTTAACAATGTTTATCACAAGCATTGCCATATGAAAAAGGTTTTCTATAAAAATTATTCTACATATATAATCCACATGTATGCAAAGGTTTATGTTAAATAATGTACATTATATTGTTTATAATTGAGCAGGCTAGCAGCAACCTTAATATTCATATGCAGGAGAGTACAATATGATATCCATGTTCCAGAATATTTGGATATATGAAAAAAAATCACAAAATATATTTAAGCTGTTGCTGGGGCCACTGTGAAAGCACAGCTGGTGGCAAAGGAGGGCAGTTATTATGTTGTCATTGAAGACACTGAACACAGACCTTTTTCTGACCATTTATAGCTTTGTCATTTGATAAAGTGCCATTTTTTATTTCTATCTTGATAACTACCACAGGGTAATAAAGACGTGCCAATAAATTTTCTAGTGATAAAGGATTATTAAAATATCTGTATATTTGAAATTATTAAAATATAGTTTCAAGTGTGCAGATATGCTGAGCATATTCACTGTGGTCCATTCTAATAATCAGTGAAGAAAACAAAACTTAGAAACCATCACACTGACTGTAAATAAGTTCGCAGTGCGGGGCATGCATGTGGCATAGGGTGTAGAGTGCTGGACAGAATGTCAGGGACACAAATACACATGTAGATGTAGAATGATGACGCTATTTAACAAGCTATGGCTCACACACAGTGCATTCCCATGACCATTTAATGATGGAGTAAGCCGAGAGGAAAAGGTTAAAGATGTGTGCCCAGCACTTCTGGGTTGGGGCTCCATTTGTCCCCAAGAGCATCACTTACTTCTGAAGCAAGTTTGACAAGATTAAGCTTGGCAAACATTTACTTCCCTTAGAAAGTATGTTAGGATATGTTTTGAATTTGTTTTAATATCATTTATATTAGTGAAGAATTAGAAAAAGAAAGCCTTCACATTTTTTTCCCATATAAAGTTCTTAGACAAAGAATGAAGAGATTTCAGAAGATGAAAATGCTCAATTCAACATCAAAGCTGAAAGAAAAGGAGACAGGAGCTAGAAAATGGTATCAGTAATTTCATACAAGTAGTTTTCTTCCAGGAGAAGTTGAGATAAATGGACATGAGGCTTTGAGGAGCCAGCGGGTGGTGCCTGAAACACGACGAGGCCCAGAGGGTCCCTGACAGTTATGCTCTGACAGCAGCAGATGGCATGCACTGGAGGAAGGGGAAAATAAGGTCAGGAAGGCGGGCTGTGGGAGCTTGCATTCAAGGCTGAAGAACTGCCACGGAATATTCTTGAAAGGTGTGAAATAATCAAAACTGTACTTCACTGTGATTAAAGCTGGCATGGTGTGAAGGTGTCAAGCCTGGGTGACTGGGAAAATGGTGGTATCATTAACCCAAAATGAGAACATGAAAATCAGGTTTTATGTGGAACATGATAAGTTAGGTTTTAAATGAATTGATTTTGAGGTGCTGGCAGAATATTCAAACTATTTTGTTCAGGAAGGAGTGGGAAATATAAAACTATGAAGTCTGCAGTTTAATTCAATTCTACAAATAAAGTGCTAAGTACTGAGCGTGAGGCACTGAACCAGCCCTGAGACGCTGTTCTGCGGGACTTACCATCTGAGAGTGATTTTCTTCCACAGTTGTTCACTACCTCTATGTGAACGGAGCAGAGTGCTGGGCCCCTCTGAGCCACAGGGGCATGAGGAATTCAAGGCACAGCTGCACCTGCTAACTGAGGATTTCTGGGCCACCACTGCACACTCTCATTTATATTTAAGTTCCTGGTCATATGTTTTATTTGTGTTTTAAAACACCGAATCCCACAAACACCATGGTAAACAGAAAAGGCTCATAGACTGGCATTTTGAATTTTTCAGAATGTTCTGGGTTAAATGTATTTCACTATTGTCAACCTTGCCTAAACAAAGGAATTTATGGATTTTGGTCTTTAGTTCATTTCTAGTATGACTTTTTGACTTTTGTGCTGTTAAAGCACTCATTCTCTCTTGCTTTGTTCCTAAGGAGATATATGGATTTATTCTATAAAAACATGGTGTTCCTTCTCCATGCCTTCCCAGTATGATGCAGAAAACTACATTAGTATTAAGAAGGAGAGACAGTTTTAAATCTTAATTGCATAACAACAATTTACTTTTGAAAGAAAAGGAGAAAGGATATTAAGGCAATCTGAATGAGTAGAGTGGTAGTGGTGGGGAACTGACATGCTTCAGAAGCCACAGAATAACAAAAATGAAAATGGGAGGCAAATGAACTTTCAATGAACTCATTAACAATTGCAAATGAAAAAAATCTAGAGGCAAAAATGTTCTCAATTCTCTCAAGAGAACAATGGGGAATTCTCATACCAACCACTGCTATAAAATATTGGCAAAATGAATATCGAGAATCCTAAGTGAAAGCTGGTTTTAGGTAACCCGAGAGCAACTTTGTGTAGGAAATAAGGGATACATCAAGAATTGGAAATCTAAATACAAATTTAGATAAACCAACTACTTTGACTGAATATCATAAGTGCTAGTTCTGGAGATGTGGCCTAGAGCCTCCTACAAAGTCATCACAGCCATTTGGAAAGTCCAGGACATTGGAGATCAGGAGGTGATGTGCCCAAAACTGTTGAGCAGGAGAAGGATGTCAACACACACCATTCTGATTCTAGAGCTCACCTCCTCCACTCTAGTTTCTTAGTTCAGAGGTGTTAAATAATAAGTTAACAAGTCTTCAGATCCTTAGGCTTTGATGATTTCTACTTCAAAGTGCTAGGGGAAATCCCATGAGGCACAAAGCCACAGTTGTTCTCAGAGTTGGAACCTTAAGCAAATAAGAGATGAGGACAACTTAAGTTCACCGGGACTCAAATACCTACTGCTATTGCAAGGACCTCCCCAAGTAAGAGATACAAGTTACGCAGAGATGAGTCCTTCCTCGCAGAAAAGCTCTTTCTCCTGAGGAGCAGAGTTTGGAAATGGCAGATTTAGTTTCAGCCGCAGTGGCTTCCTTCCCTGAATTGCTAATGAGCCTCAAGAAAGCCTGATCTTCTGCAATCATCCGACCACTGTTGCAGAGTATTTGTTTACAATGCATAAAGATGTATCACTGTGACTGGTTAATAAAAAACTGAATGGTCAATATCTTGGCAGGAGATAATAGGTGGTCCTTCCAGGCAGAAAGAGCAACTCAGGATGAATCTAGGTGCCCCAGTGGACACTGAAGAAGTCAGGCATACCATACAGAGGAGAGGTAACTCCATGTGGTAGAATGCAGATTAACAAAAGCAAGTTCATTTAAGTTATAAGGGTTAGTTGGGAAAAAACCTAAGCTAAGACCAATCTTTCATAATTAATAGTAAGTCTTGTTATTTATGAGGTGACTGCCCAAAAGAAAATCTATCCTCAGGCCATGCGTGTTTTCTTTTATTATGACTAAACGGTGATTTGGCAGCCATGTACTGATGTGGGATTCCCTTCTGTATGCTGTGAATATGTTTTATTATCATTGGTTAATAAAGAAACTAATTTGGCCTATGGCTGGACAGAATATAGCTAGGCAAGAAATCCAAGCAGAGAGACAGGGAGAAAGAAGGAAAAGTCAGCGAGACACCAGCAGCCACCCAGGGAAGCAAGATGTGACCTAACAAGCCATGACCCTTGTAATAAAATATAGAATAATAGAAATCGGTTAATTTAAATTGTAAGAGCTAGTTAATAATAAGCCCTCGCTAACAGACCAAACAGATTGTAATTAGTATTAAACCTCAGTGTGGTTTAATACTGTTCAGTGAGGAACTGGTAGGCTAGAGAGAAATCTCCATAGTCTGATCAAACATTCAATGAGATGAATATGTGGAGGAATTAGTGATAGTTGTTTTTGAACCAGAGAACTGAGATACTTTGCTAAAAGGCAATTAGGATCACTTATGTATCTTTAAGTCATAAATCGACACCCGTGAAAGGGCACCTAGCAGTGTATGATCCCCCATCTATATAAACCACCGCCTCTCTCCCTCTGGGCAAGATGGCTCATTAGTAAGAGGCTATCATTCTCAGACTGGCTAGATCATCATAATAAAGTTCTAGCCCTGCCACCTCCTTGCCTGTTGACTAGCCAGATTATACTTTGTAGTTAGCTGACAGAGCCTTCTGTGTGGTAAGACCACCTATGACCCACCTAGTGGTAACTGCCACTGTTAGGTTAAAGCCCCAAGGCCAGTTAACCCCCCATAATTATCATTCTTTATTACCACTAATCAATAGTCAAGGCTCTTGATCTTTGTTCCTTCTAACATTAGTACCTCACTAGTACCTCAACTTTGCCAACAAACATTTACTTCATCTTAATTTAATATAGGCTCTCACTGGAAATGCAGAGATGGTCTCTACTGCCACCTTCCACTAAACATTGCTATTTTCTCAAACTTCATGTGCCTAGAATCTAACAGGTGAAAGGCAGGGGCACCCTTGCTTTCTCTCTGATCGTGTTCATACCTATGTCAATAATATGTTATGTAAAACCACCCTCCTTTAAAACACATGACATTTGGATGCACAACTGCCATTCCTCAGGGTCAATGTTACTTTACGTACCTGTTCACTTCTCATGCAAAATAGACTTTGGAATTTGATTCAATCATTTTATAGATGAGTTCAGCTATAGTCTTGCGTGAATTAACTTTCAATGAAAATGCTAACTTCTTCCTCCCTGCAATGGTCTACTCCTTGGTCTTTAGAAAACCGGACTACTTTGTAGTCATTGGCATAGCCTTCTGCACGATAAGATTCCCTTGGCATCATTACTACTTTTAAGACTACTATTTTTCAAGCTCTTTCTATTTTCCTTGCTCTGCCCCTTCTGATACCATTCCTTGCTTCCACTGGAATGATATATGCACTCCCTTGGTTTCCTATACTAAGACTCTTAAGTTCTTACCACCATCACAAAATCTAATTTAGAGCTCATACCAGGACCCTTAAGCATTCTACTTTTCAGACTAGAAGGTTTTCTAGAACACAGGATATTCTGTGATTAATTTGAAAGAATCCTGTGCAAACTGGATTGATTGGGTTGACTATACTAGTCTCAGATAAGGCAATGTGGATATTGTTCTATACATGCATCTACCATAATATGTGCAAACCTGTGCCTATAATTTCCCTTTAGTCACTACCTCTCTCATTTCAGTGAGGACAGGTATCACATTTTCAAGCCAGAAGCCTATTTGTGATTTTAAAAAGAAGCTAAAGGTGAATATATAGAGAACGCTTAATGCACCTCTAAGCACTGAGTTCCTAGTCTATTCTAACTAGAGGGATATCCAAGAGGACTCCTATATAGCTAGCTAGCAATTACAAGTTTTTGCCAAGGGAAGACAACTGAAGCTCATTTATCTAAAAAGTTAGGTAGCTTCAGTCACATCAGATTTGACACTGATTTAAATCACCATCTAATCTACTACACAGATTTCTTAAATATTCTGGAACATCTATAATATGCTGTTCAGAAATAGTTTCCTTTTAGTAATATTTTTCCTTTCTAATAACCTAAAATAAATTTTCCTAAGTAAGGAAATTCTGGGAAATAACCCGTGTTCGCTAGTGAATGCTTCCATAGTGAAGCAAGTAAGCATTTTGTCATGAGGCATCAAAATGGCAACCTTCATAGTTGGAAAATGACTGTGGCTCTCAGCGACTTCACAGTTTCTGGTTCTCTATCGACACCACTAAGTCTTGCCTGCAAAACTGCTAAGAACCTGAAGTTTTACATGGAATTTTATGGTCAAATGAAGCAAGGAACAGCAACAACTTTGAGTGCTCTATGTGATTACATTTTTTTTTAATCTTCACTCAGCATGTAACAGTAGACAAGATGACATTATGACCAAAGACTTGTAGAAAGTGAAACTATGGTAGAGCCAAGGAGTACGATACTTCTGAGTATGCAAGAGGCTCTCATTTGGTCCTCAGCTGATGTGGGATTTCCCTCTGTATGCTGTGAATATCATTGGTTAATAAAACAACTGCTTTGGGCCTAACTAGGTGAGAAAAACTAAACAGAAAGCTGGGAGAAAGGAGGCAGAGTCAGAGAGAAGCCATGGAGCCCCACCAGAGATAGATGGAACTTTAGCCGGCAAGCCACAGCCATGTGGGGATACACAGATTAATAGAAACGGGTTAAATAAATATGTAAGAGTTAGCCAATAAGAAGCTAGAACTAATGGGCTAAGCAGTTATTTAATTAATAGTTTCTGTGTGATTATTTAGTGGCTAAGCGGCTGGTAACTAACAAGTGGACCCCTCCATACAAGACTCAGCACCACAAAAACTCCCGAAACAACAAACTTCCAAACTATCTGAAGTGAACTAACTGTTAACAGAGGAACGTCTTCTCTTGGGTTGAAGATATTCTGTTTTATTTCCAGGAAGTTTCATGTAATTGTTTTGCTCTGGTCTCACAATCTGAAATTAGTTATCAGTCATACCTACAGAAACAAACAATTTTCTGTGCTTCAATGTGTTTATCAAGCTTGTGTACTCTAGTTTCATCTTTCCTGCAAACCTTTTGTTCATAGTAGAACTTTAATAAAGGAATGTGTACCACTAGTAGAAGTTGAAATTAGATTGATTTGATGCAAACAGTCCATTGAGAAAGCAGAGTGTGACCAGCTAAAATGGGTATGTATTATAAGTGAATCTGAAATATCTCTGTGCCCTGTTCCTATGGATAACAGAGTCAGCTGTGCACACATCTGTGGGTGTTTATAAACATTTCCCATCTGTGAGAAGCGTATGGGTTGTAAATGGTGAGCTAATTAGTGAAACACTAGTCATTTCTACTGACAGTTGTTATGGATAAAAATTTTATCCAGGTTAAATTGATCTCAGGAACTTGTTGATTACAGGAGGCCATTTTACTTTTATGACAAACCTAAGCAGTTACACTACATTGAACATGCACCACATTAAATGTGAATGATAACTATATTAAGCTGCAAGTTAGCACATGTTAATGAACTCGGTTCTTAATACTGACTTAAGTGTGTATTGAGTATTTGTCAGGGAAAAGATAACCAATTCTGTAATACATGACCTTTTCATCTGGGTCTACATACATACTAAGCCACTTCCATTAAGAAATTTCAGAGTATAACTCCAGCAAGCAGTCAGCATTTCTCTACATACATTCCTGCATATGTAGGTATTTCCCTAGGTTCCTCACGTCAGTGTCTTTTTCCAAGTCTATCTTGTATTTTTTTTTTTTAACTGATGGAAGATGTTTGTGTATGCACGTGTTGGGAAGTTTTTTGAAGTAGCTCAGTAGTTAAAGTGCTTACACTGAAAAGAGAAAGGATACTACTTAGTCCTCAGAATCCATGTAAACAAACTTGGCGTGGTATACATGGAAACTAGAAATCCCAGTGCAGGGGAAGCAGCCATGTGGATGCCCGGGGCATGCTGATTAGTTAGTCTGGCCTAATATGACCACAGCAGAACTTGTTCTTTGGCCTCTGCATACATATACATGCACACTACCACCACCTCCCACCACTACCACCAGAAAACAACCATAATGCATGAAAAACATTGCAAACAGATAATTATAATTTTTATGTGAACAAGTAGGAAAAACATATTCTTTATCACATTCTTTATAAGATACATTCATGCTAATAGCCAAATGAATAAAAGGACATATAATAAAACTTACATTGAATAAGAGAATGAGTCTGGGACTAAGCAAAATTTAGTTGTTTGGGCTAAAACATAGCAGAGTTGTATTTACAAATGACTTTACAGACCATAGATGTAATTTTCCATGACATATGGAATCTTATTTGGTAGATGAACACTGTTCTGGGAAGGTCACTGGGTGGCTGTCATTCAGATACTGGGAGAGGCGGGCTGAGACATGGCTGCCTGACCTCTCAGCTAACATACATTACGTGATCACACTTGCATTCAGAGACAACCTTGTCTACAATGCTTAGAATCATGGTAAATGAAAAGACACAGACACACAGACACACACACAGACACACACACAGACACACACACACACACACACATAAATACACACACCTTAGTTACTTGTTTTGTCTGTTCACACATGACATGCCTCTATTTCCACTTAATTTTGTTCTACTTAGAATGTGTAGACTTATTTATCTTACATGTTGTCTGTCTCCAGATGAGCACACGGCCACACAGGCAGCGTGTGTGCTTACTTTGTTTCCAACTGGATCCCCGGGGCACTGGATACCAGCATGACAAAATAAGCATTTGCTCAAGTAAAGTTTTGATAGGAAGGGCTTTTTCTACCAATACAATAATAATTCCATTAATAAAGGAGGTATTCTGATGCTCATTATTATAATTTTTTAGGTCAGAAAGTTAATTGTAAGAACAAACCACAAGGGAGCCTTGGGAAAGTCTTTCAGAATGCTAGATAAGGTATAATTAGTGCTTAAAAAATACTTCAAGAAATGACTAATTACTAACTACAACATTGCCGTGTATTCCAGGAAACTAAACAGTAGGCAACTTCAACAATGGTATTCTTAGCTTTGGAGCTGAATATATGGGCTCATTTCAGCTAGAAGAGAGGGGATGGATTGGCTTGCTGTCACATGAAGGGGGACAAGATATAATCCCTCTTTTATCCCCACTGAACCCAGGGTCTCACTCAGATTTTCCAGAAATGAAGCATCCCTAGTTACTACGTGAGCTAATAGCCATGGTTTGTTTTCAGTAGTTCTTGGTTCCTACATACAAAAATGACTCAGTCTTTCATAACTAGGGAGTTATTCTTTGTAAGAAGTAACATTTATTGTGCAATTGTGTTTTTATCTAACAGGTAAATTCATCTCCCAGATTAAAACAATTTAAAACTAGAGAAAAAAAAATCGATGTGGCCTAAACATAAGTAGTAAGCACAGAGTTATAAATGTGCTCACTCTAAGTTCTATTTATCTCCTCTCTGAACTCACTTTGGAATCTCTCCTGTCTTCTTATTTAGGTATTCCACCTTCACTATCCTTAGTTCAGGGCTTCTGCATTTTACTGGGGCACCACTGCAGGAACTTCTTATCGGTCTCCCTCCTTCTAACCGACAACGTCCACTCCACCTGTCCTTCTGCTGCAGAGCTGCTCTTCCACAGCACACCCGGACCCTGGCCTGCTTGCCTTGCAACTCCTCCCAGGATGGGGCCAAGGACAGCTGGCCCTCCTTGACTTCCAGTACGCCTAGTCATCTCATGTAGCTCTCCCTAAACCATTCCAGTTCATCAACATCAGAGCGCCGACATGAGAGAAAATGAGCTGATCTGTCTGGCTGCTATTCAAGGGAAAAATTTCACCAGATAAGAGAAAGTATGACAAAGTGGGGATGGTGTTTCAGACCCAGACGGAACTGAACCAGGAAGAGAACACAAGATGGCTTGCAAACCTGGGAACTCTTTAA
>NW_004949104.1:5930615-5947233 GCF_000317375.1 Microtus ochrogaster
GAGATGAGGAGTACTCAGTGGTTCAGGAGATGAGCAAGACTTTATACAGTTATATCTTTGTACACCTGCGATAGCTGTCATGGCTGTAAAATTCCAATCTGTCCCAATATACAAACATGTAAAACAAACTTGACAACATGTCACATCTCGTCTTATGACTGCACTAATTTACTTTTCTGCAGGTCGGCATAAATAGGACACATACAAATGATGAATTCTTGTCCCTTAAACATGAATTATCTACATATTTTAGATATTCTTGCTGAACACCTGCTATGGAAACATGCCACATGAAAAGGTTCCTAAGACACTGATGTTGGATAAAAGTTTTATCTTCATGGGATCTATCAAGAAACCATGGGATGCTTCCCCTTTCTGTATTAAGAAGCAGATTTTATATTTTAAACAGGAGTGCCTATAATGATTGAAGTAAGATACATTTTTTCTTTTTCAAAAAAGTCCTCATAAATTTTTAGGAAGACAAATTCTCAAAACTTATTTTGTTCCAGAATCAATTGATTCCTTATCATAGCAAGCTAAAAGCATACAGGTTCACACACACACACACACACACACACACACACACACACACCCCACACCCCACACACATACACACACTTGTAATGTTCAGATGGAAAAATCTATGTCTCCAGGTATTCCTTCAATTCCAAAAATGGAAACAGTGCTAAGAGAGATCTCATTCCCTTCTCTTCTCACCTTGTCCTTGAGGAGTTGATGAATGAAAGTTGAGTCAGTGTTCTATTTCTGATATCTCAAAGTGCAGGCTTTAGGGTAAGATAATGCTAAACATAAAAATGGGAGTTTTCTTACAAAGGAGAGAAAGGATTCAGAAATAGCATTTCTTGCCACTCTCCTGTACCAAATGAATTAGCATTTCTGAACAAAGCTGGAGGATATCTCTTAGATTCTTCTTAACAGCTGTTAAATACCCACAGGGCCTTCAATGCAACACAAGAAAACTATGCTCAATGTCCTCAGATTGCAGGGTGGGACACTTCAATGTGTTAAAATGGAATACAGTAGAAAATTGCAAAACCGAAATGCCATGTTCCTTAGATCAAGCTCTATTAACATTCTTCGGAAAATCTCTCTCCTGGTGAAAGGCCAGCAGAGTTGGGGTACTTTCTTAAGGATGAAAGAAAGGCAAATTCAATGACTGTAAATGACATTTACATTCACTTAAGCTGAAAACAAAGAATACACACACTCAACAGTCACAGCACAATAGACTGTTGAGTTATTTTTAAAACATTTAAAAGAGTTAACATTTATACAATGAAAATATCCAATGCATCCAAAAAGTAGTGGCTACCATAGAAAGGCTCTGTTCCTTAATTGAAAGAGCATTAACAGTGCTGGTCCTTAAGAAACACCAAAATAAATAATAGAGGGACAAAAGTTCAAAAGTTACAAAAAATATTTTAGACTCATGTGACTCCAGCATCAAACATATTAAAATTAACATTGAGAAGCCAGAGGTCATAACTGCAACGCAGCAGAGATAGAGTCGCCACTGCTTCTCAAACTGGACGGGACCATGGTAGAAAGCTGCAGTTTTCTTAGCTGTTGCCCTGTGAATGAAAATAAACCTTTGGTTCCCCAAGCACTCTTCCCATAACTGACTTTGCAGTTAAGTTAAAAGGAGAAACTGTCACACATTTAGCATCTTCTAAGTAATTGCCAGCCAGAAAAGAGCTGCCAAGACTGTGGAGGGAATCTATGCTGCTTCCTAGAGCAGCGATCCCTCACACAGCACTCCTGACTGTTACTGATGGAACCTCTGATTCAGCACTAATTCCCCAAAAATGCTCTGCTTTGCAAGAGTTCCTTCCTGAATAGCACTAATAATATAAAAATAAACATGTAACCATCTAGATTGGACTAAAATTACTGTCACTTCTCCCCATTAATGATAATTATTATTGGAAGTTGCATTGTGACAATTCACTCCGCAATTCACTCCGCTCAGGCAATAACCTGCAACAGCAGCTAGTCATCCATGTTGTTAGTATACTACTATGTCATATTCTCCCTGCCTCCGGGCATTGCAGTCTGTATTAAGGCTGCCCTCAATATTAACTCTGTTAGTATTATGTTCCTTCTAATTTTCTTGAAGAACATTGGCTATCTGAGAAAGGAAGTCATCCAGGAAGCAATATTTTAAAATCCTATTACAAAATAATGTCTAATTTCATCTAAACACTAATGCCAATTCCTACTATTACAAGTAACATATAAATATTCAATTTCTCTGCTAAATTTTCCATGTTTGCCCTGGGGTATATTTGTGTGGCATCAAAGCCAAATACTAACTGAGCTGATTTTTTTTTTTTCTCTTCTGGAGATGATGGCTTTAGATTTTCATGGGCAAATGCAAACCTAGTGAATGGAACTCCTTCAGCTTTAAGGACTTAATGTCAGAATGACCCAAAATAGGGAGAGAAAAGAGATGGCCTATTAAGAAAATGATAAAACTTGGTTGCATCTCTGGCCTTCCGACCCACTGGTATTTCCATCTCTGAGGATATACAAATGGTACCATAGCAGTACTGCTCATGGTAACTGGAAAGCACAGTGCTAGCCTGGACCAAGGTTAACCACACAGCTCATCCTGCCAGATCAACACAGTCTAGAAGATCAGTTTCGTTTACTCAGAAATATGCTTAAATACTGGATTTTTCCTGAATTATCTTTGTCAATAATTAATTAGTTCTTTTTCAACACACATTGTCCATTTTTGCAAATGCACTGTTTGTGAGAAAGGGGAAAAATCTTTTTTTACTCTGTATCTTAAAAGTCACACCTTTAATCCCAGCACTCCAGAGGTAGAGACAGGCAGATCTCTGAGTTCGAGGCCAACCTGGTTTACACAGTGAATTCCAGGGCAGCCAGGGCTACACAGAGAAACCCTATCATGAAAAAAAGAAAGAAACAAAAGTCAAAGGATAAAGTCTAGATGGCTGATCGATATCATGAATCAGTAAGTGTTTTCTAAAGGGGAAGATAACATATTTTAACTGTATGGAACAGAGAAACAGCTGTAGATATAGATACAAAAAAAACCTGTGACTACAGGCAGCGAATGGTTTGACTCTAGGTCTATAGTTAGATGTATATTTTAACTTTTCCTATAAACAATGATGTGTCAATTGAGTATTACTCAGTCGTAAAACAAAACAAAACAAAACACGTCATAAAATTTGCAGGCAAATGGATGGAACTAGAAAAAAATAATTCTGAATGAGGTAAATCAGACCCAGAAATACAAACATGGTATGAATTCACTCATAAGTGTATACTAGATGTAAAAGAAAAGATAACCAGACCACAATCCACAGTGAGAAGCTAGGAAACCAGGAGGACCCTAAGAGAAACATATGGATTGCCCTAGGTAGGGGAAATAGTTGGAATCTTCTGGGTGGGGGGGGTGGTAAAGGAAAGGGGATGAGAACAGGAGGGAACAGGAAGGTTGAGTTGGGGGAGGGATGGGGTAGGAGCAAGAAGAGATATCTTGATAGAGGGAAACATTATGGGGATAGGGAAAACCCTGATGGTAGGAAAATTTCCAGGAATGACAAGGATGACCCCAGCTAAGACCTTTAGCAATAGTGGAGTGGGTATCTGTACTGGCCTTCCCCTGTAATCATAAAACCTTCATCCAGTAATTGATGGGTGCAGATGCAGAGATCCACATCCAAGGACCAGGCTAAGCTCCAGACGTCCAGTAGAAGAGAGAAAGGAGGGATCATAAAAGCAAGGAGGAGGACTAAGATCATGACTTGGAAACACACAGAGAGAGCTGACCCAAACTTGCAGGAGCTGCATAAGACCAAACTAGGTCCTCTGAATGTGGATAGCAGTTGTCTGGCTGGGGAAGTCTGCAGGGCCACTGGCAGTGCAACCAGGATTTATCCCTAATTCTTGAACTGGCTTTTTGAAGCCCAGTCTTTTTGGAGGTATACCTTGCTCAGCCTAGATATAGTGGGGAGGGCCTTGGTACTGCCTCAAAGTGATGTGCCAGACTTTGTTGACTCACCATGGGAGGAAGCCTTTCCCTCTCTGAAGGGGTGGATAGGGGGTGATATGGGGAGGGGAGGGAGTGGAACCTGGGATTGGTATGTAAGATGAGAAAAGACAATCTAAAAATGTAAACAAACAAACAGAAAAAAAAGAGTTAGGGGTACTGGAGAGCTGGCTCAGCAATCACCCAGACATTATGCATAAAGTGAAAAACCTCAGAACACTTCAGCCCTAATCAGATTTCTCTATCAAACCTCTTCTCTCAGTGGTGAGGGAACTGTGAGGAGGGTGCAGAAAGAGCATAAGATCCCGAGGGCGTGGAGAAGAAGGCCCTGTAACTCAACACTGTCAGAGCTCATATGAACTCATGGAAACTGAAGGAGTATGTACAGGGCCTGCACAGGTCTGCACCAGTATATTCAGACTCCAGTTCAGTGCTTTTATGGGATTTCTGGGTGCAAACACACGGGTCTCTGATTTTTGTGCCTTCCTCTGAGCTCTTTTACTTCTGTTTGTCTTGTCCAACTCCAATGTGTTAGTTTTGTTTCTTCTTATTTTATTATTATCCCTCAGAAGTCTGTTTATTTTCTAACACAAGTCAGAAAGGTGCTTTGGAATAATAAATCTGTATACTGTGAAGATGTGTCTTTGGCAAGGCAATTTCTGATTGGTTTAATAAAGATTTGAAAGGTCAATAACTAGGCAGGAAGAGCTTAGGCCAGATTTCCAGGTAGACAGAGAGGAAATGATTATGGGATCAGACAGACACCAGGGAACATGGAGAGGAAACAGGAAGTGCATCATGAAAGGAGGTAAAAATCCACGAAGAAAAACACAGATTAATATAAATGGGTTCATTTAAGTTATAAGAGTTAGTGGGACAGGCGTAAGCTAAGGCTGAGCTTCCATAACAAGTCTCTGTGTCATTATTTGTGAGCTGGCAGCCCAAAGAAAGGTTTGTCTAAGAAAGGGAATGAATCTGGACTAGGGGTGTGGATGGTGAGTGCAGGGCGGGGGGGGGCGCTGTAATCAGGATCTATTATGTGGGAGAAAACTCTATTTTCAATAAAAGGAGATGGGAGGAGAAAATATTTCTTTCTCTCGTAGAGGATCTGGATTTGGTTCCCAACACTCATGTGGTAATTCACAACAGTCTGTAACTTCAATTCCAGGGAATCCAGCATTCTCTTCTGGCATCTTCTGCCTCTGCAGGCATCAGGCAATGCATGGATTATACTTGCATACATGCAGATAAAACACTCATAAAGAAAAACTTTGAAATTAAAAAAAGACAGAAAGGCAGACACACACATGGAGAAACTTATTTACTTGGCTTATAAGATACCCTAAATTTAAGCCCCACTACAGGGGAAGAAGAAACCAGAAATAAACCTATAAGTAGTAAAGTTCATATTCGTGGTTAAGTGGATGACACAAACAGCTAAAGAGAAGCAAGCAGCAATCAAATCCATAGTCTCATACATGATACCTTACAGCAAAACCCATCTCACAATACGTGATGTTCAGACCACAGGGAAATGTAAGAAAGGAGCAAAGGTATATGTATACTGTAGAGCATAGCATAACCAAGGACTGTGTTCCTCTAAACAAATGTATCTCTGCAGCATGGATATTCTTATTTCGTGGGGTATCGTTATCAGTCCACTTCAAGTTTGACAGCCAAAGAATTTAAGCATTAATATTACGTTAGCATTAGCTTTCCTTTTCTCCAGCATTTTGCTCTTACAAATGTCAGGAAAAATGCAGTGGAAACATTCCTGGATTTATAGTCAGTCTTTTGTGAACCGAGTGGAAAATCTATTAATATGAGTGATCTCACAGCGATAAGTAAGATTGGCATGGGGAAACTAAGGGAGAAAAGAGAACTGGCAGGTGAAAGGGAGAGGAAATGAGAAGAATGGGGAGTCAAGGAAAGAAGAAATTGGTTTCAGGATATCTTGTGCTGACGACGGCTAATTGTTTTTGAAGATAGCTAAACCTGGTTCTTTTGTTTTTCTGGAGCTCCATTTGTTGGAAGGAGAAGAGGATGGTATGTGAACCTTACTAGCTACACAGAACCAATATGTACTAACGTGTACAAAAAAATTAATTCTTAAAGAATCTCCATAATTGAAGCTAAATCATGTGAATAAAAGAAATTTCTGCATACAAATGAAATATGGGTAACGTGAAGACACTTATGGAAGCTTTCTAACACCCCGAGGGCTCTCAGCACAGAGTTCTGGTGATGTAACATCAGAAAGGAAAACTTCATGTGCCTGAAATGCTAGAGGTAGAAAAGGTATTGCAGGGCACTCTTTCTAGATGACAGCAGGCTGCATTTGTGCCTGTTATTAAACTCTCAACTGTACAAGTTCTGTACCTTCAACGCTGGGATTAACATCAAATGTATGGTATGAGGGCCCTATCCATCTTCACCAGGATTATTGAGCACTGAACTCTGCGGGACTTTGTGCTATTTAGATCACAGAAGATTCTGTTAAGAAGTGAGTGGGACTGTGTTGATATGATCCTTTCAATCCTTACTACTGACACAAACACATCTTCAATCGTGAAAACCAAAATGGAACTTCAGGTAATATAGAGAAGCATGCCTCTGTTAAATACTCAAAATTTGCCAATCCAAAAAAAGTGATTAACTGTCTTAAAACCATTAACAATGGTACAAAAAAGATAGTTTTCCTTCTGTTGAGGTCACAAGAACAATTCTCAACCTTTTTATGTAGGTGAAGTCTAACAGCACCAATTACTAGTATTATTTTGGTTCTTCTCCCACCCCACGCACCATGGTTAAATCATCAGTTGTCAAGGAATAACATGACGATGAAAAGATTGTCTTTAGTCAGATGAAGAGAACCTGGGCTTCACTGACTGAAATTCTCTGGAATTAAATTAAATATTGTGATGAAAAGTCTCAAGTTTATTTTAAATATCACACGTGATAATAAACATATGCAGAGCCTGGAAGATTCAGCATGATCAGGGAATGCTAATAAAAGTAGTTAGCATGACTGTTCTATAAAAGATGGATGGAAGAAAAGAGAAACGCACCCAAGCCAATCCAATTTAATTTGTTCTACCATTCTACACAGAGAAACGACTAAAGCCATTGCCTTATTTATATGCATCACTCACTGGTAACATTAGAAAATTGAGAGCACTACTGCAAAAAAAAAAAAAAACTAGAATCTGCACAATTATGGAAAATAACCTCAGTTTTATGGCCTCTATAGAGGAGAGGGTAACTGTCAAAGCCTTTCTGAAAGCAAATACACACATAAACTGTGTATCTGTTGAGACTGCAGAGACATTCCTAAGTGGTGTTTATGCAATATGCATTTCCTCTAAAATGGATGCCTAATTGTTTAGCTGTTCTAAACTGTGGAATGGAAAACAAAGGAGCAGTTTTGGCCATGTGGGTAAACAACAGATTCCTAAAAGCTAATTATCCGTTATTTAATAGACTGAGGCTGCACCAAATGAGACATTTAAGCCTAATAAATAATAGGCAAATTGTAACCTAAAGACTAAAATATAGGGGCTGCTAGTATAGGTTTTATTGCTCCATTAAATAATCTCTTATTTACTTCCTCCCCAAACATAATTATACAACACTGAGTCCATTTCAAGGCCATGCTGATGTGCTACTGAAAAATTATGTGAATCACCTTACACATGCAGGAAATCTTAAAGCGTAAGATTTGAATTCTATTATCAAATGCCCTATTTGTTTCTAAGATTAAAGATGAAAATGGAGTTTGAAAAAAGTATATAATAACATAAATCCATTATTCCTATTTGTGTCTTCCTAGAAATGATTACATAAGTACACATACCAGCTGTGTACTTGAAGCTAAATCCGGACATCAATGTTAAATACATTATATAGATGTTTTGTATTTGAGTGTTTTCAAAATTAAATAAAATTCAAATTTACACATTATTCTAAATTCACATGGGGATTAAATAAAGACAGTTTAAAGTTCATTTGTTCTTTTGTTTACAAGAATATGCAAATATTTGGCAGAAAACACGAAACCTTCCTATGTGACTATCTGAAAGCTCCGGCTCTTCACTCTTAAAAAAGAAACAGGGGAACATGACTTTTACATGAGGAAATGCTGAAGGAAGACCCTAGACTCTCGTTTTCAGACTGACTAGTCCACGGGGTTTTCAACATGCAGTTTCCTGCTGGAAGAGCTCTAGTTAACTTTCATCCTATGAACAAAGCCCCATTCTGGAAGGACAGGGAGAATGTGCGCAAGTAGATCTGAACCCAGCTGCCATTCTCCCTCCAACGGCAGTCATCATGGAGGGTAGGTAAGAAAGAACAGGATTTAATTACTCCACCATCTCCGTGATGAGAGAATTTGCATATCTGTGAAGAATCTAAGTTCTTTTTGCCTGGTGGAAATACTAATCTCAGGAAACACTATGGGAAGAAGGCCCACGTGGCTTTATGACAGAGTTACAGGAGTATTCTCTTGCTCAGTCACCTCAGGAGTAGTGTCTTACACACAAAAATAAGATGAAATAAAGTCCCTCATCCAAAGCAGTAACAAATACTAATATAAATCCAGTAATTCACATTTTCACACTATTTTTATACCAGCACAGCCAGGCTAAAGGCAACTATAATGGTTTGCAAAGTAGTATATTCTACACCATAGCCATACCTGCAAATAAAAACTTAATATAAATTTTGAGCTGGTCATCAGAAGATGCTTAAAAGTGTGAAGTCCACAAGCCATACAGTGAAGCGTCAGAGGAAACACACCATAGTGTTTCCCTTGTTATATAATACTTCCCTTGTTATATAAAACCAAATTCTGTCAATATCAGTTCCTAATATCTATATTAGTAGATCAATAAGAGAAAAGCACAGCATAGTTTGCTAATACAATACTGGAGCTCAGACTTGTCACCATGAAAAACAAGGAACATACCCAATGTATTTTCTCTAAGAATGAAATCAAATGCTGTTAGGCTAAACTTCTATTTCCATTGCAGAAAGTCTTCAAAAGTTGTAAAAATAATGATTTCAGAAAATTCTTATTCTACAGATATTAGAAAAGGTAACTGTGTTTGATTCATTTAGAAATAAGCAGCAAACAAGTAATAAATACTTTTGATTACTATATGAATTATTTCCTAATGGTGGCCATTTTCAAAGACTGATGATCTGAACGAACAATCATGTCTTTACAAAGAGAAATATTCAGAATAACTGTCATTTATTGCTTTTGTTAACTTTGGTGAGAAAACTTTTACATGCTATCTAGATTGGTTTATGTCCCTACACTCTTTAAACCAAAACAAATGTCTAGAATTTATCTCCCAAATCTCCAAAGGTCTTCAAAGGTAGTTTCTAACATCACAGCTTTCTATTTTATGCATCTTTTATCTATTGATATTTTGATATTTGGATATTTGTATAAAATACAATATATCCTGGTTATTGTTTCCCCTCCCTCTATTTTTCCAGTCCCCCCCTTCCAGATTCACCCACTTCCTGTTTTTCCTTAGAAAACAAATGAGCTCCTATGGGATGACAGCAAAATATAAGAAAAAAATAAAAGCTACTATGTGAAAATGGGATAAAAGAAGCAAACAGAAGGAAAAGAGGCCAAGAAAAGGTGCAAGACACAGGTGTAGATGCAGGGACCAACTTGTTCCCATACTCAGGAATCTCATGAAAGCACTAAGCTAGAAGCCATATACATACGTCCAGGTCCTGTAGGGGAAAAAGAGAGGGAAACAAAAAAGTGTGTGTGTGTGTGTGTGTGTGTGTGTGTGTGTGTGTGTGTGTGTGTGTACAGAGTAAAAAATAGAATAAAATAAGAGAAATAAAGGAAAAGGGAAAAGCCCTGATGTGGCATTATGAGATTGTGTCTGGTTTAATGAGATTTTTATAAATCGATATAACCCAGCCTAGGCTCAGAAGAACATGGAGATCCCCCGGAAAGTATCAAAATGAGCACTCCATATGACCTTAATATATCCAAGGCGTTTAAGAAATCCTACCAGGCGAAGACATTGCACTTATTGAGACACATTTGTCATCATCTGCACAAGGTATCTTGGGAAAGACACTGCAGAACAATTGATAAAAATAACCTAATGGGACAAAAATAATGGGCTCCATGATAAACAAAAGAGGCAACGGAGACCTTTATTTTTATTTTCTAATTTTTGAGATAGGGTATCACTATACAGGTAATATGGAAAGAAATTAAGGCAAAAAATTGTAAGACAACAGAAAAGAAAATTTCACACACCCACACAAACGCATGTAAAAGCACACATGCCAAAATATATAAAGGAGAAAATTTAAGATATTTACAAGGCAACTTAGTTGTTTACAACTGGTTAATATGTAAACCAACAGAAAAGGTTAAGGCAATACAATTTGTAAAATAGGAAATATTAATTAACTATAAGTATAAATGACCATCTTCACTGTAGTCAAGCAAAAGCCAATGAAAATTAAAAATAACTTTTTAGTCTATCTCATAAAAATGAGAACTTTCAACTAATGCATACCCATAATTAGACGTGGAATGTTAGGGAAAATTAGAATATATTTGGCAATATATTTGGCAACATGCATTTTAAGTCTTAAATACATCCTTCTCTGTTCTGTTTAATAAAATAATTCAAACATTTTCTGACTGTGTAAGGCCAAGTATACTGTTCATATTGAAGAACTAGAGAAACATTTCTATTACTCCCTTACTGAATAATATAAGCCAAATTAGGTATGACCTAACGAGGGGAACCCATGGCAAGAATTAAGAATAACATCAAATACTAAGTATTTAGTAAGACAATGTGGACATTCAGGTGCATATTCACTAGGATCCCGGTTTGTATTCAAAGGTACTGAAGAGACAGTGTGCCTAAATATGAACAGTGAATCCTGGAAAGAAATAATGGCTAACTGCCTTCTGATCTACTCTTGTTTAGGTGGATTTTATACTGCAGAAGTAAGTCATTGAAGGTAAAAAAATAAATTTGATCATTCAAAAATGGAAATTAAATTGTATGGAAATAAAAATGAATATTATTTATATTCTGTTGAAAAGCCCATTAAAAAGTTCTATCAGATGTCAGTTTTATGAACTGACATAACAGCAACACTGAGAGGCTCTTTGTCCCAGTCGCTCAGTCCAAATCTCAACAGTATATATAGTCCATCTACCTTCGACTATCATGTCGATGACTTTTAACATGGTGAGCAAATGTTCAAACAATATAATGATGTACCAAAAATTAGGCTAAGATTTTAATTCATGATTATTCCAGAATAATTTTAACAGTCAATAGTCCACTTTTCTGCTATTCATTTTTGGTAACACTTTCAGTAATTCCTTGAACTTTTCTGAATTTCTATCATAAATATGCAATTAGACTTAGATGACTCTTCCCTTCTAGAAGAAACAAATATGCTACGCTACTATATTCATTTTGTTCTAAAAATAAAATATGACTATCAAAATGCAAGTAAAGAGGATAGGGTAGCACCCTCTCCTGTGGGGAATCCTTAGCTGCATTGCTTCTTCTGAATTGTGAGCTACTAGGATTTAGCAATGAAGTTAATGGATTTTATATTAAAACCTTCAATCCTTAGTGCCGTGGGAAACAAAAGTCAAATTGTTAAGGTTGACAATAAAACTACAACCTAATATGCTGCTTTCCTATTTAGTTGTATCTTCCTTTTTTCTTTTATTGAAAATAGAGGTTTTTATATATTTTTAATATAATATATTTTGAATATAGTTTCCCCTCTCATCTCTAGCTCCCCTCCCATCCCCCATCTAGATCCATAACTTTTCTCTCTGATTATAAAACTAAGCGGCATCTAATAATAATAAAATAAAATAAGGTAAATAAAGAACAAACAAATCAGAAAATGACTCTTTTAACTTTATAAAACAGATAGATGTTTCTGTAGGGTTGTATTCAAATTTTGTCAAGTTTTTCAAAAAGTTTCCATTACGTTAGAAAGCATACCATAAAGTAAGTAGAGAAAACAGCACAGTGGGCACACATCTTCCCCCAGTAGTTTGCCCCAGCTTCGGAAACTACCCTGCTTAGTCTATAAAGCCCTCCATCTGTCACCCCAGGCTATTTTAACTTACCTGAAGACACTGTTTTTGTTTTTTTTTGTTTTTTGTTTTTTGTCTGTGAAGTTTCAGCAGGCTCAGAAGAATACGGAATTATGCTGACAACAATATTGTCATGCATAGAAAAATCAAGTCTCCAAAGATTTTTTTTTTCTATAGTTACTTGTAGGGGTTACAAATTTGTAGGGTTTCCATAGCTGCCACTCCAGTCTCTGTCTCTTTTGTCCTACCAACCTCGCCTCCCCCTTAGTCCTTCCTTTCTTCTCTTTTCAGTTTTAAGGACTGAACTTAGTCTCAAGCTCACGTACACCAGCAAGAGTGACAGCCCCAGCCCACTTGAAGTCTCTCTTAATCAGTATCATCTTTTTCTCTTGCCTATGCTGCATTCACTGGAAGAAATCAATCCATGTGTCAATTTCGTATGGATGTAAATGTATTAACAGACAGGCACTGTTACAGACTTGTTACCCAAGTAATACTGAAGGAAAGAGAATCTACCTACAAGTCTTCCAGAGAGCCAACACCAGAAGAAAGACAACATACAGTGATAAACCGAAGAAGGAAGGAGCCTGAGGAAAGATCTGCTCGATGGTGAGGTACAGAAACAGGGAGTCCTATTTCCTTATTCGATGAAGCACCACATGAATGTGTCCACCGCATGGACGGGGCTCGACAGGACTCACCAGTTTTCATTTCTAGCAAACGCTTTTTCTCTAGTTGGCGTTCGAGGCGTTCTTTCTCTGCTCGCTCTTTAGCTAGTCTGGCACGTTTGTCCTTTTCTGCCGCTTCTCTTTTTTTGATGTTTTCATTTAACGCTTGCTAATACAAATAAATTTTGAAAAATGATTAATTAACCAGTGATCCACAAGAAAATTATCTAAAATCAAACACAAGTTCCAACCATGAGTTAATAGTTTGCAGATAAATTAGGTCTTAAATGAGTAGCAGTCATATAATACATACACATAAACCCTTGTAAAATATGTATCTATAAATACCCTGCTAGGCTTAAAGCACCTGCATGTAAATGGAATTGCCTAAAAGGGAAGAGACGGAAACTAAAAATAAAAAGGCATTTAATACACAAATCGAATCAGCTATCATATAAAGAGAGTCTTTAACTCTCTAAGAGTCTTCCATATTTTCTCTTTTGTAAGCATTTCAACTTCAAGGGAAGCAGTTGAAGAAATGATAGAAAAGGGATGAACTCCCCATGTAATGGTCATATAGAAGAGTGGGTTTTCATATAGAAGAGTGTCTCATAAAGATAACTGTATAAATATTTGAGGTCTCAAAGCCAGATCCTGCGACTGTTGATCAAAGCCAATAACATGCTAATGAAAAGATCTCAATGGATATGTGATTAGTTAATTAATTTCTTATTTCTAAGTTTTATACCAATCAAGAAATGCCTCTCATGTGGCATTAGTGAGAATCAGCAGGTAAGGGTAGAATTTTATAAGTGCCAACAAACAGCATGGCATCACATTACAACAAACAGACTGTATTTTATCTAAGTGTCAATGAAAACAAACAGGTTACAATTACCAATAATATTATAAAAGTGTACAATTAACCTATAAGTAAGTAGCTTAGTATTTTTCGTTTAAATGCAGTTCTAGAAATTGAACCCAAGGCTACTGCACAGCAGGCAAGAGTTCATGTGCACACCCATGAACCTAAGGATCAGATTCTGATGGCAGGCATCTTCCCTAATAGCCCTCA
Organism: Microtus ochrogaster; assembly: GCF_000317375.1. NCBI lineage: Eukaryota > Metazoa > Chordata > Mammalia > Rodentia > Cricetidae > Microtus > Microtus ochrogaster. The sequence continues at coordinate 5,944,529 of NW_004949104.1, forward strand.
CCCTTATTTTTTGAGACCAGGTCTCCTGCTGAAACTGGAGCCTACCAATCTGGTTAATCTGACTCACAAGCGAGTTCTGGGGCAAACCAGCAAGCACTGGGGACCTGGTTGTCTCTGCCTTCTTAGCCCTGGGATTAAAAGCACTCACCACTGTGCAAAACCCACCTTTTGCTTGAATACAAACACAGGCTTGATAGGTAAGTTTTTGGCTGACTGAGCTATTTCTCAACACTTGACCATCTTTTTAAAACCCAGAGATAATATCAGTTTTTTTTATAAAAAGTTACAAATATTATTGATGAGAACAATGAAAGAAAAACTCTAAGAAAGAAACACAAAATATTAACCTACTCACCGTTAATTATAATATATATACTTTAATGAGATGCTAAATGAAGGATAGGGTGAAGGGACAGAAGAGAGGGAGGAAACAAAGGAAATGATGAAAATATGTTAGTTTCTTTCTTTGTAATAGAACAGGCAGCAGGCAAATATAAGAACAGAAACATAAAATATAGACAATACTATCAGTCAGAAAAAGGAATATTGAAAACATCCTTCTTTTCTACAGCTACTGGAGGGATTACTATTGCTTGCTATCTCCACTGTCTGCTTGTCTCTCCTTTTTCTTCTCAAAACAACACCCAGACAACTTAGAACTTCCTTTAAAAAAAAAACACCAAGGATGGAAATATATATATATATATATATATATATATATATCACAACAACTACTGAAAAAAGAGGCCATGAATTCAAAAGAGAACAATGAGGAGAATATGGAGCATTTAGAGGGAAGAAGGGGAAGGGGGAAATGCTGTGCTTATAATTTAAATAAACAGAAGAGGTCAAAATCATAAAAAAAATTTACCCTAAATAAAGCTACCTCCGGTTTGATTACAGCTGAATTATAAAAATCAAAGAGCTGGCTAAATGTAGTGGTTTGAATAGGAATGGCCCACATAGGCTCATATACTTGGATGCTTAATCATCAGGAAGTGGCGTTATTTAAAAGGATTAGAAGGATTGGAAGGTGTGGCTTTGGAGTAGGTGTGGCCTTGCTGGAGGAAGTGTGTAACCGGGGGTGCACTTTTAGGTTTCAAAAGTCCTTGCCAAGCTCACTTTGTTTCTTTCTGGATATAGGATATAACTTCCAGTAACTGCTTCAGCACTATGCTTGCTGCCATGAGAATAATGGGTTGATCCTCTAAAACTGTAAGTAAGCCACCAATTAAATACATTCTTTTATAAGAGTTGTAGTAGTCATGCTGTCTCTTCACTGCAAGAGAGCACTGACTGAGGTACCTTACATGGAACCTTCTCCATAAGGCTGACAGGCTGATTAAAATTCCATTTAATTTGGAGAATGTTTCAGGCCCAGAGCCTAAATATAATTTATCATGGGCTATCTTTAGTCAAGATAAAGTAAGGAATGGCCATTACTTGCCCATCTCTCTGACCTAACATCCTTGTGTTTATAAGATATACTTTAGAATGCACAAGTATACCATCAGCTTCCACAAAGCAAAAGGCTAAGAATATCGCCTCATAGGATGAGACCTATGAACAAAGAATCCTATCTGCTATGACCCACTCAGCGTTCACAACACTCTATTTGAAGTGTCTTGATTTATGACTTTCTTATTCAGTTAGTATAAAAAGTTCATGAACCCATCAGATATTGAACTATATAGAATGTGGAGTAAGCAGATTCTGAATTTCCAGGCTATGATCATACATATGTGGCTCTAGATATACTATTTTTATTCCTCTCTTAGTGGTGTCAATAATATTTTTGCATGGGTAAGTGAAGCCCGATGACTTAGGACTTTCCAGGCGCAATTCAGAAGTTTTTAGGCACTAAACTGTGATGTTGAACACAGAGGTGACAGCACTAATCAACCACCTTCATTCCACTGTCATGTCTCAAGTGTGAGTCATTCTGGGAGATGGAGGCAGTGCATCCTGCTAAAGCAAATCCTCTTCTCTGTTGTTAAGAAATAGAAAAAGGAGAAAGCATGCCAGTCTCACTACACCCCAGATTCTTTTCTGTAACACAAACTGCTCTCCATGTGGCTGGTGAGTGAGTCTTATCACAACCTTCCGTGAGAGTCGAGGTTCGGGAACTCCTTCTCTGAATAATAAATGATTCTCTGTATCTGACCTATTTTCTTGCATCTTCTGCCAACAGTCAGTACGGAAAGTCTCAAACTCTTCAGTATGTAACCAATATTAACACCAATTACTATTAATCTATAAAATGGTATTTACAATTTTAGATGCTTTTATAGGTAATTCTGTCAAAATTCAAACTGGATTCTGATTGCCAACTCTGGAAGAATGTGGTCAAGTATTTGTACTGAAAACAGGGGAGCAGTAAGTTGCATTTGAGAGTGGGTGTATTTTCACGCTTTCAAGGCTGTATATGCTAAGTATGGGACAATGGCAGATTTAAAAAAATCAACATAAGCTAGGCAGGTAGATAGGGCAATTCCAAAACAAATAAACAAACAACTGAATAATTAAAGATTCCTCAACAATAATTGCTTTAATGTACATATGTGTAGCCATGTATGTTAATGCATAAGGGAGACAGGTTAGGAAGGGTGTATTGAGGTAAAAAGCGTAAACATTGGGATCTTGGGAGCTCAGTCCAGTGCTCCAGTGTGGGTCTCTGTCTCTATCTCCATCCATCACCAGATGAA
>NW_004949104.1:5948048-5956568 GCF_000317375.1 Microtus ochrogaster
TTTTTTTTCCTTTTCTCAATAAAAGAAAAAAAGAAAAAAGGGTAAACAAATATTCAGGAATAAAACTGCATGTCTTGCTTGAGGAAAATAAATAAGCATCCATTAATAACTCAGAGCTTATTTATGAATTATATTAACTTCTCAAATTAATAGTGTAAATTCTACTTTAATAACTGGATACATTTCAATGTGAACATTTATTAGAGCTTCTAGACCATATACAACTGCCACACCCTCCTAGGGGAGTAATAACTCAAAGTTACTTTATAAGATCTATAGAAATAATGTTTACCTTAAGAAATACAACCTGCAGTAGGTCCCAAGCCATGTTGTTTTAGGAAAAATGCAGTACTGATTTTCATTTTAAAAAGTCTACCTACTTTAAAACATTTTATTCTGACATTATAACTGTTTAGGAGAATTTCAGCATATAAAGGAACATTTACCCTTCAAATAATATCATAGGACAAATAGTAATTCAGGACTTTCTTGTAGGCCAAATCATAAGAAACAAATGTAGCCTCAAACACCAAAATTTAACAAAGAATGTCTATTAGATAAAATTGCTTCTTAATTACGTAAATCCGAAGTTCAAAGCTTGTAAGGAAGATTGAGCCAGAAATATCAGCTGGTTGAATAGAAGCCACTAACTCAAAAATGTAATCTTATACTTCACCTCATGTGGACAATCAGCAAATGCATACCACTGCTGACTGCACTCAAGTACATATTGCTACAAGACATTCTTTGTGAATTCTTCCCCAGATGCAGCCTTATGCACACTCTTTTTGAAAGATCTGTGGGTCTATCAGTCCACTTCAGTGACCACAGAGGGTTTTTAAACCTTAGCCAGATTTTGGTTGCCATTTTAAAGAAAATCAATAACTAAAACCAGTTTATAAGACAACAAACATACTTTTCATGAATACCTATATAATAATACCTTTGTATAATAACAAATACATGATTCCCAAAATGTATGACCCTGTTAGCAAGAACGGACTTCTAGAGGGAAATACCAAGCCTCTACTTAACTTAGTCTCACCTACAGTTTTGTAACATAACCGGTGTATAATTCTGCTATAAGTGGTTTAAATATTTATTATAGCATTACATACTTTTCCTAGGAAATCAAAAGGATCTAAATTTAATTGAGTTTGTGCATTCATGTAGATGTGTGTATATTTATATGTAAAACTTAGAAGTGTCAGACCGAGAGTAATGCTTATGAGTTGTAGTTAATATTATCATAAACATTACCTTTGAATTTCATGAAAATTTATTATCATTTATGTTAACATTATGGCTTGCTTTTTCCTTTCAAAATTGTTTGTAATAGTAATCTGCATTTTTATAGGTAAATTATAATTCATTTATATTGTCTATACTATTTAATTGATTCCATTAGTAGCATTTAAGTTGTTTCCAGTGTTTGGCTATGATGAATAAGGATATGGATACAAACAGTGTATACCACAGCTACTGCTCAGATGTAAGAATTCCTTAATAGTGCTTGCCATTAACTGTTTTCAAAATTTGTTTATAAAATTATCGACAGCCAGTTCTTAAGTGAGGCCAATACAAACTGAAAACATACATTATGTATCAAAGTTTTATTTCTACAATAAAGTCTTGAATAAAATAAAATGTTTTAAAACGCAAGATTGTTGGATAACATTGTTAATATTATTTCATATGTTAAATATCATCACAAAAAATCTGCAAGCCATTCCCCTCCAAATAGGGGTGGACCTATGAACCGATAGACTAGAGCATCCCTAAACTTACTGGAAAATGTTAAAATGCTGTTAAATGGTGCACCCATATCCACTTCAACCTTCACTATACCCACAGCCTATGCAATGCGTAAATTGTCATCACAAGTCTTAACATTGCTAACATAAGTAGTTTCACACCATGTGTTAACTTATATTGTTCTGGCTACTATTTCATGCAAGGATAATTTTATATTATTATAAAGTCATTTGTATTTATGTCCTTTTCTGTAAATTGCTTTAAAAAACAATAAAAAAATTAAGTTTTGTCTAAAAAACTCATTAGTTCTCTAGAAATTAAGGACACCATGCCTTTGTCAATTTTTACAAATATAATCCCAACAGTACTTACACTAGTATTCATAAAGACTATCCCTAAAGTTTACATAGTCAAAGTCTTTTTCCTTCAATGATGGCCCCTTTAAGTCTTTAAGGTATCCTTTCTACTTCAATGGAAGGCATTTTTGTAACTGTATGAGATTTGCAGTGGGTTTTGATGCTTCAGTGTTTAGTCAGTGTTTGTGAACGGTTTGAGGAGGATATGTGTACTCTGTTTTAAGTTCTTCCTATGATCTTATTCTTGACAGGAATCATAATATGCTTTTACAAAATCATTACATGCTCTAAAATTTCTAATTTATGCCAATGAAACCAACAAATAAAACTGATAGACATTTATTGAGTTTGCTTTTATAACAACAGGTAAATTATTTCAATAATAGCTCCAATTTGCTTTAGTAAACTGCATGTCCTTTAATGAAGGTTTGAGTACATTGCTACTTGTTTGCACACATAGCTACACCAGCCTTTTACTGAAGTGTTTAAAGCTTCTCATCTTTAGCATCTTTTTGTCTGACTGACCATTAACAAAGAGAACATTGAAAAACTTTCCTAGAATAATGCTAATTTTTGGATTTATCCACATGGTTTATCAATATTTTTGTTATCAGCAGTGGTGGCACATGCCTTTAATTGCAACTTTGAGAGGCAGAGCCAGATATGGTAGATATAAAGTAGGCCCTAGCCGGGCGATGGTGGCGCACACCTTTAATCCCAGCACTTGGGAGGCAGAGGCAGGTGGATCTCTCTGTGAGTTCGAGACCAGCCTGGTCTACAAGAGCTAGTTCCAGGACAGGCTCCAAAACCACACAGAAACCCTGTCTCGAAAAAAAAAACCAAAAAAAAAAAAAACCCAAAAATCTGGATGAATTACTGTAGGACAGATCTTTCAGTCTTCACCAAACACCTGCCTAATAAGCCAAGCTCCCCACTGTCTAATACTCTGAAGCTGATAGCAGATCTTATTTTATTTTATAATGTTGCATCTCATCTAGATTAATGTAATTCAGTGAACCTTAGACATATGTTTCAGGTTCCACAATTAAATGAAGGTAACTGGATACTCATATAAAATTAATTCTAAAAAAGCATTCATGCACATTATTATGTGGAAAATTTATAATACAAAAACGCCCCTGATAATAGAAGATACAAAGTTTGTCTATTTTTATTAATTACTTTAAAAATATCTGAGCTTTTGTCATATACTTGAATGATGGTATAATCTTATGATGTGGGAATCTAAAGTCATATTCTTTTATTTAAATGGCTATCTGGCACTGAAGAGCTGTGTGTCACTGCCTCGGTTGCTTCTGTAAAAAGGATAAAATATGTGGATATTTCTGGAATTAAATACATTAATTCACATATTTGCCTTATATCCCTTCCCTAGCGTATTGTAAGAGGAGGCCCACACAGTGTTAACAAATATTGTTTTATTTTATCACTAATTTTAAATAGGATTTTCATGAGAGTATAATCATTCAAGTGTCTTAAGCGCATTTGTTTAGCAAGGACTCATGAAGATCCATGTTCTAGCTTCTGTCAATAATCATGCTTCTATCAAACATAACGGGAATGCCAATTTTCTTAGCTTCTATGAGAATGTAAGTGTTTCTATTCAGAGATGTTGGAATAGGATGCTATACGAAGTTGAATAGGAGTGAAGTGGAAGCATCCAGTGCCGCCTGGATGACTTGGCAGGGAAGGTGTCATGATGAATAAATATGGAAAGCAAGATGTAGTTCTCAACCTCAAGTCTAGCCATTATTCCTCTAAGGACTGAATTTACATATGTATGCACATTGTTTAATATTACCAAATCTAATGTGTTCAAGAATTTTATTTTGGAAAAGAGACTTAGTTTCCTTACCTATATTTTACTTAAATATTAAGCATTGCTTAAGCTGTTTTTGAAAGCTATTGAAAATTTAAAATTTGAGAGTAAATTTTAGAATGACTTTGGGCAATGTTTAAGTTACAATCAAGAAATGCTTAATTTTAGATGAAAGCAACACACTATTTTGCATATAGATCAGTATTACAAAAATTAAATATAAAACCATAGTATTAAGTATAAGTAGCCATAGATACTGACTTTTAAAAAATTTATTTCATTTCTGTGCAGACTAATTAAATAGCTTTATATATCCATCTCAATGTTTTTCAAGCTATTTTTATGCATTTTTAAGTTTGTTTCAGAAAATGAGAGACATGTCCTTTTAAAAAGCTTAAAAAGCCTTGCCCTTTCAGTTTTGTTTCTTTCAACAAACATGTATACTCAACTCATGTAAGCCTGAAATAGAGCTTTGTAATACAAGTTTCACTAAACTCAAGTTTTGTTTCCCAAGAATTCGCTTTTTGTCTCGTGTCTCTAACTATATAGACTGAATTTATCTCTTGATTGCTAGGAGTGGGTATTGTCAGAAGCAGGCTAATTTCCTCTATGTAAACAAACACAGTAATATCTAATATATTACCAGTGATCGCCTTACTTAGGTATGTTTAGGACTCTTATTGACTCCTCACGTGGAATAAATAGGACTGCTTTCTACAAACTCATGATAGCTAGCTTCATCATCAGCAATGAACAGAAAATATTTTCTTTTGGAAACAAACAATATAAAAAGCATTCTTGTGCTCCTATAACATTCTCATAATGACTGAAGAAGGGAAATATTTCAGAAGCATACTCATTGAATTTAGCAGAAATTCAAAAGTAGGTGGTTCTAATTTTTCTTTTTTTCCTATTATAAAGTGATTTTATTAAATTGATTTAGACATACTGTAGGTCAAATAATATTTTCTAAAGATAACAATAAAATATTTTTCTTAATAACTAGAAAATTTCCACAAATGTACAAATAAAAACTCTTTTAAATTGATTACTAAATAACTTCCACTTTGTAAAATTAATTATTGGCTTTATTCTAATATCACCATTGTTCATTTTACAATGCTACTTATGAGGATAGGTGAACATAACACCCTGTGCTCTGGCAGGACCCACTCAGCATTTGAACTGAACACCAGCTGTTCCTTGCTGATACACTGTGATAATGGACAAACATCCCTGAGGTGAGAATTAGATAGCCCAATGGCTATGTGCTGCTCATGATTACCAATTCCCCTCAAGTTTCTCTGTTCTATAAAGTCAGCCTTGGAGAGGGAAGCAAAGCACTTCTTAGCCATGGGTAACATTGCTGATCCTTCAGCACTTTGCTACAGACTGGTCTGCAAGCTCTGTGTACAGTGGCTCTTTAACAAAGCATGATACGGTTATAAGCTCCTTTCCAACATTATTTGATTCTCCACATTGTGTTTTTTTTTCCTTGAAGTGATATAATGATATTTTTACTTTTCAATCACAAGGTGTAAGCACTGGCAAACCAATGGATAGAGTGGTATCCATGTAGTGCTGGAGAGAGCAAGTGACAGGGTAGGAGTTTGCTGAGTGAAGACCCTGTTTTAGGGAAAGAGGCAATGGACAACTCACATGTCCCATGCGAAACTTGTTATGTTTAACACGTAGAAGGTAGCCTTTGGGGCACGTCACATTTTCACTCCTCTCCTACTGCTTCTGAGGATGTGTACGAAGTGCAAGAGATGACTACATTAGATGTATGAACATAATGTTATTTTATGCATTTCTGTCTGCACTTTGCTGGTTTATAAAGTAGTTTCCTAGCACATGGGATAGCATGTGCTAATATTATATATGCTGCTGTTATTGTACAAAAATAATAGTCATTACTTTTTTTTCTATTTCATTGAACAAAATAACCAAGAGGTATCTACAAACTCCAAATCATTTAAAGATACAGAACCAGCCTTTCAAATATGAGTATTATCACATGCAATGCAAAGTAGGGGTGAATCTTATCAAGAAAGAGAAAGCTCAAGTCCATTACATTGGGCATGTTTACATTTTGAAAAATTTAAAAAAATAATTATTAGGAAATCATCACAAATATTTTCAAAGTTGCAAAGTTAAAATTTTAAGCTTAAATAAACAGACACTAAAGGATGAGTAGATGGGTGAAAAAACAGAATATTTTCTTCTATGTGGGAAGCCTTAGAGCTCCAAGTATGATCTCAGAATAACAAAGGTGCTAATGAAGACAGAAGCCCTATGTGAAAAGCCTCCAAATACAATGTTGAAATTGTAAGCCCACCAAAATATGCATGGGTTGAAAATGCTTTCTATTATAATTACAGAAGTTGGCTCAGCACCCCACCATAAGACTTGTACATGATATTTTTACCTCTGACAACATAAAACATATCAATCTACAAGCTTTAAGGGGCATTCAGGGCACATTAAGTGCTTTGCCCTCCTGCTACGGCCTAGCTGTTCACACAGCAGTCAGCACAAACAGCATTCAGAGCTGACAAGCATCAAATTTGTGTGATTTAAATCATTTGCCAGACAGGTTGTGCTCTAGCTGTTCTCCTTGCCAAAAATTTTTTTTACAGCAAAATATCTTCTCACTGGATGATAGAGTAGTAGTAGATGGGATAAAAGTTACTCCCTTAGACTGAGGATTAAAGAGAAAACCAAATTTCATTTGACCAATAGAAAGAGTAAGATTATAGGTGTTATTCTTGCTTTGGTATTTGTTCACTATACAAAGACCAACTATATAGACCAAAAAACCAACTTAGTTAATGCTTGCAACAAAGATGAATATCAAATCTAAATTGGAAGAAGTTAAGAAGTTAAGTAATAACCCATAGAAATAATCTAATGACAGCTAAACACAATCTGGATGTCTATTCTGCTCACAGTATTCTGTATGACAACACAAAAAGGGGGGAAGACACTTAAAATCCTGATATTGCCATGAAGAACAAGAAAGAAGATCACTGTAGTTCTCTGTTATTTGCACACAGCTAGCTTGCTGTAAGGCTTTACGTGCATTTACTCATTAACTCCACTATACGCAGTTACTGTCAGGTAACAAAGGCTCAGTAAGGTTAAGTAACTTGCTAGGTACTATCACTCAATACACGGGGCCAGATGCTGGAGTTGGCTCAGCACTGCAGCTATCTTCCTATCTGTGAAACAAACAGTGAGAATTCAAAACTCAAGACAAATAACGTGGGTAAAGTGTATCAGGTAAAGAATTCATCAAGCACTTACACTGAAGAAACATTTCATCTCCTTGATTGTCACCACATACAATTCAGACAGGAGTTTGTACATATCTGGAGATAAAGGTTAGGAAGGAAGATAATGGTGTTTCTGTTTGTCCTTTTCTTCCCCATGTTGTGGACTTAGTCCTTGAATGTATTGGGAAACTAAGGCAAAAATCCAAATGGATATTATGGATTTAAAACATACTACAGAGTTTGGCATAGGTATAGAGTATAGGCATAAAGTATAGGTATGCCAAAAATAAGAAAAAAAAAACAAAATAAAACACCTTCCTAACTTGAAGTATTCAGTATCTTTAAGGCAAGGGCTGATTCTTGATGAATTCCAAATCCTAACTCCAAAGTGCAATTTCAGATGCTCAGGATCTCACACACTATTAAGAAATGAAGGCTCAGTGCAGGGGCAACTCAGAGAATGACATTCATAAGCTCAGGAACCACTTGTGCTCAAAAGCTGCACAAGTAAAAGTTCATTCCATATCAATTATCTGACATTGAAGAGTCAGAGGATTCTGAGTCCTTAAGTATGTTCAAAACACTAAACAACATATTTTTGAGCATCTATAATTTTGTTGAAACGTTTTATATCAAAAGGAGACACACAACAAAAAACAGAAGAGCAGTAGAAATCTTTTTGAGTGAGATATTCAACAAAACACATAAGGCTTTAGAAGACTTCTGAGTCTGTAGAAAGAACTGAAGTGTGCTAATAATTTCAGGTAAAGAACGCTAAGAGCAAAGAAGTGTTCACTGCAAAGGAAGTACTGTTAGACCAAGGAGAGCATTCAAGATAAAAGCCTGTAATTCAGACCAGGTGAGGAGAACCAGGGCGCAGACCTCTCCTAGGATACTAAGTGGGGCTGGAGCACATGTTACACTTCAAGGCGACACTGACAAAGGCAGAGAAGAACATTAGGTTTAAATTCAAAGGCTAGCATGAATATGCTTTTGCTGTTGGCTAAGATAAAGAAGGATATGAAGTCACCAGCAGAATCATATATATATGATTGAATGGCTGAATGCAAACAACCCCTTCAGAAGCATGAGATCATCTACAAGTAACCAGGGCAGGAGAATCACTTGGTGGAAGCTTAATGCTTAGCAGACCATCAATTAGCAGACAGCTGACAGTTTGAGGTCAACAATTGTGGTTCAAGGGTCCCATGAAACAGAAAGGTAGCACAGAGAGGCAAAGATTCACCACCCACCTACCACCCCAGCCAGGCTTCATGTTAACTGTACTCAAATT
>NW_004949104.1:5957652-5959457 GCF_000317375.1 Microtus ochrogaster
CTTTAAGCCACTAAAACTGCAGGATTTAGGAAGTGAATAGGCTCCAGGTAATAGAGGCCTGCTTGTTGCCAAGTAAGATGGGTCCATTTTCAGGAGAGAACTAACTCTCAAGATGTCCTCTGACCCCTACACATGTCCTAAGGCACATGCCTCCCCTGCACCTGACATAAATAAAAAAACAATTTTCAAAAATGTCTAAGTGTAGGAATGGCAAGTGGGCAAGTGCCAGTTCAAGTAGTCCCTATCAATCTCAAAGCCCTTTTCTAAAAGCCTGGGCCTCTCCACGTCTGTTTGCTCTACTGCCATGTTGTACCTTGCAGAATACTGAAGACTAAGAGAGACTTAGTGTGCCCATAAACCCATGTGGCACACAGGGTCTAGAGGAAAGCTAGTGCTCAACCACAGGTGTGTGTTTGGGGTTTCCTCCTATTGATGACGGTGACGAAAATCAGGTTTGACAAAAGTTCACAGTTCCCTTCCTTAACCCTGCTTTCTGGAGAAGCTGGATGAGGACCTCTAAATTGACTGGTGTCCAGTGAGCACAGAGCCTTGTGGGAGAAAAGAACAGCAAGAAAGCCTCAGCTCTCATGAAAATGGGGTGAGTTAAAGCACTGTCAGTGAGCAGCTGCTCTTCATACAGGTACACCATCTTGTAGTTTCCCTCTTGGTCTAGATGGTTTGTGGCAGTAACTGGAACAGATGTTGCCTCTTTAGCTACTGTAACAAAGCTCTTATGGTACAGAAGAATAAACCTGAAGAGTAATATCTAGATGACTTAGTAGCAACTGCAGTAGTACTTAGGCAAAATGCTGAGTTGGTTAAAGATATACTTCAGAAACTCAACTACATCGCTTTTAATTGCTTCAGTTCAAAAGCAAAGATGATTTTTAAAATATAAACATTTCAGATAAATTTATTATAAACTAAATTACTATAAGTAATACTGGTCATGATTTTTACTTTGGGAGCCAAGGCAGATTTCAATTTAGTCCTACTTGATAGTGTTCTAGATGCCACACATTAAGCAATACATGCAATTCAGATATATATACTACAGAATCAGAAGCTAGGCAATCTAGGTCAGCATGCCAGCTCCTTGCTACCTATATAATGAAGTGCCAATCAGATTTCTTGATGACGTTGTGTTCTCTTTAAAATGGGCACTGTGGTATTTACACTACATCTGGTTGTGGTAAAGTCTAAATAAGTGAGGATGGAACCTGGCAAATGACTGACAATGAAGGCTTTAGTTGTTAAAGATGGCATCCACTGAACACCTGATTCCAACAATTTACCAGTTTTAATGATGCACTGTGTTAGACACACGAGGGTGAACAAGACAGACCAGAATCTTGGGAAGGAAGGAAAGCCCGGGGAAGATGGGTGGAGGGGTGAGTGCAATGATGCAGCTAACTAAGAACAGAAGGTGGTTCAGGCACTGAGCCTGGTAGATAGAGGGGCCTGAATCAGAGAAAGCGCTCCATGGAAACCTGCCAGCTCAGCAGTAGGTCTGGACCAAGGGCCTGGGACGATCCCTCTTCACATAATACAAAATAAACCTTGTTCATTTATGTCCAGAATAGATGAATGAAAGCAATACTGACGTCAGTTGGAAACCAAATCTACCTTTCTCAAACAGCAAAGATTTTAAGTTTACTTCCATTAAGCATAGTGCCTCATGAATCATTAGATAATTCTAAATAATGTATCACACAAAGTCTTTTCTCTCCTCTCCTCTCCTCTCCTCTCCTCTTGTCTCCTCTCCTCTCCTCTCCTCTCTATTCTATCCTCTCTCCTCCCTCCCT
>NW_004949104.1:5959557-5974183 GCF_000317375.1 Microtus ochrogaster
ACGCACACACATACCCACACACATCATAATACAAAGTACATAATCAATAATAAAAACAATTTAAATTGAATTTTTGGAGAAAGAACGAACAGTGAGTGATAGTAACTGTGCACGTTGTTTGCCTTTTAAATGGAGGGTTCATTAAAAGCACATCAAGTCATTTATAAATGATTGTAACTGCCCAACAAAGTTAGCAATAAAGTTTTCCTGAGATGAGAAAGCCACTCTTTAAACCCAATCTTCTCTTTCTTTATACTTCAAAACTTTTTAATCCGCACAAACATTTCGTGAAATATAGAAACTACTTCCCCATTTATTAAGAATAACAGTTTTTCCTTGCTGTACTGTATCCCATGTCTCCCCAGGGAGGCAACAATACCTTCTCACTTTAATATGCGTGTGGTTTTTTTCCCCCATCTAATCAGCTAATACTTTTCAAAAGATCTTTTTAATGCCTAAATGAAAGGATTCTACCTCAAAGACCTGACCTCCCTATTAAAGTGTCTGAAGCGAACGGCAGGAATGTAAAACCCACTCAAAGGGAAATCACAGGGAGCTTATTGTGCAATGCATTAAAAAAGGAGGGAGAAAAGCTTCACAGGAGCTGCATGAATTTGGTAAAATTATACCACAAAAATACAAATTCGTCTTAAGCATAAAGAAGCAAATTCATAGCCAAAAACTTATTATAGACGTGCTCTGTAATCAGCCAGGAGGGGGCCTTTACAAAAACCATCAGAATTTGTCACTTTTTCAATCAAAATTTCTGATTACAGTTTCATGTTAAAAAGGGCCCCAAAGAGAACAAACCACATATTTTTCAACAGATCTGAAATTTGAAAAATTTGACGCTAACATACAACACCAGAAAAGGCAGGGTACATGGCAGAAAAATAAGAACAGAATTAAATAACACAATAACAGAAAGAAGAGGCAAGAAAGTATTACAAGGACACTTTTCAGAAAACAAAAGAAAAACTTTCCATACCATGAATGTAGTTCTGAAGTTATTCAAGTCATTAAAAAATTCTTCCACAGACACCTTCTTCATGTTGACAGCATAGTAGCGCATCGCACTCTGGTGCAACTGTGTCATGTTACTTAGCAGTTTGGAGAGGTTCTCATACTGCTCTTTTGCACCGGTTACAAAGCTGTATATATTTTAGTTAAGGATTTCTGAAAGTTACAATGTGATGCTCTCTATAAGATAAAATGAATACATTTCTACCTCCATATTATTTTTAATTTTTAGTTACCATTAACACAGCTCCCAAACTCAGCATGGCTGTCAAACATTCTTCTCAGAAATGTTTTCTTAGCACAAAAAACAAAACAAAGAACTGTAATTCAATTTCAAATAAACTTGGGTAAATAGCCAAATAAATATTTACATATTGAATATTTATCTTCCATAGTTGAGTTCCAGATTTTTTTTCTTATTTACCATAATAGTAATCTATAACATACAGCCTGTAAGAAAAGACTCTGGTTCAGCAGTTAGGAAGGAGCAAATAGAATACACTGAAAGAAAAAATATGGGCATCAAGAAAGGCGAGTGGGACAACTTAAGGTCGATGTACAGCTCATGTGGAGGCTGAACTTGCAGACAAGGCCTTCATCGCTCTGCCTTGACTGCCTCCATTGCAAAGTTGAAGGGATAATGTCACTTCTCTCACGGTTACTGTCAACAGAGACACGATTTTTGCAACTTGCCACATAAAGTGATCAGGCAGTTGGGAATATATCTCAACACTGTTACTGCCCATTTCCTCAATTTAAACTTAATATTCTAAAAGCAAGAAAGTTTTAAGTTTATTAATAACTTAATTATGTGGGTAAATTGATGTTTTAAATTTTTTTCTTAAAAATTTTTATACAGTTTTACATATTACATGATTAAAATTTATGTTTGCATACATAAAACACATTAGGCAATCATACATGGAATTGTATCTTTATTTCTGATAATATAAATCATACCATTCTGAAAGTCACTACAGTAATATGAGGATGGAGAGTCAGTGGTGGGAAAAGGTATTTCGTAAACTGACCACAGAATATCCTTTATTTCATTTAATAATAATAATAATACCTGCTGAGAAAATCTGATTTAAAATCACCACATCATGTTTTGAAGAAAGAACATCAGTCAGAGTACCCAAAGACATTTCTAGCAATGGCTCCTATCAAGAATGGTGGGGAGAGCTTAAAGAACTCTGGTGAAAACTCAATGACATTCTAGTTACCAGACTGCACGCACATATGTACGTGAACACACCACTGAGATCCATGCACATAGATGTAACAATTTAAGAAGAAATGCTTGGCTGAGGGTCTCTGGGTGACTCCATACTTCTCCTTTTATGCACATATAAGGCCTTGAATTTTTAAAATAGGCACTGTACAAATATTACTAATTTTCTCCCAACACGGGGGAAAATGCAACGTCAAGAATTCATTTATTAAATACTTTCAAATAAAGCAATGCCGCTTTGTTGATTTTGAAGTAAGAATCCTAAGTAAGGCAAGATCCAACGTGCATCAGCATATACTCAGAAAAACAGTGCAATTATACTAAAAGATGGGTTGGAAAAGATGACAGTGAGCCAGAGCTACAGAAATGACATGGTTTTGTCCTAACAACCAGGGATTTTAAGTGAATTCTCTTATCATTATACACAACTGAAAGAAAATTAAGTGGAGCTTTGAATAATGGGAATTGCCCAAAATAATTGTGAAACCAGCCATGATTAAACTAAGGTAATTTTGGAACTAGCCAAATCAATCCTTAGATGCTTGAAATGACTATCTGATAGAGTGGAATAAACTGGTTACACAAATGAGGTATACTATTATGTTGAGGATTCCCTTTTCAAAGGACCGTGAGGAATAATTATCTTCTAAAAGGAAAGCCAAAACTAGACACTCGTGAGTGAAATCTTAAACCCCACTATGACAAAATGTGAAAGCCTGGCATCCTGGCTCCCATCTGTAATCTCAGCATTTAGTGGGCTGAGGCAGGATTACTCCTATGGATTTGAGGCTAGCCTGGGTTTCAGTGTGAACTTCTGTCTCAAAAAAAAAAAAAAAAAAGGTAAATGTACACTTCAGTAGTAGATAGGTTGTATCATTTTTACCAACATTGAGTTCTATAAATATTCAGAAAAAGATAAGCAACATATAACATAATAAGGTTTTGATAAAATTAATGTAAAATTACTGATAAATTGACATATTACATATACCTCATGTTTAGAGGAATCTTTTTCCCTTTGTCTTTATCAAAACTAAGGGACATTCCTCAAATAGTTCAGCTTGAATCACTGTAACTGCACTATTTGGAAGATAAATGAGATACAGATCTGTGTTTACAGGATCTCAAAACAAGGAATTAGAGCTGGGTAGCTAAAGTACAACTTGGTACTATAGTCGTTGTCTATAGTACTGTGGATCTCCAAACTTCCTCTCCAGCTAGATGTGCACTGTTTCATAGATAGTTATTACACTGCTGTCATTGGAAATATGCTTCCAGGAACGGGGGAAATAGCTCTAGAGGATAAAGTGCTGGCTGTGAGAGAATGAGAACTGGAATGGGGATCCCCCGACCCGTGAAAAATCCCCAGAATGGGGAAGGAGAAACACCTATGGACCTGCAGCTCACTGCCTAATCAACCTAGCCATAAGGGTGAGTTCCAGGATTAGCAAGAGACCCTGTCTCAAAAGCATAAGCTAAAGAGTGACTGAGGACATACCAGAAACAACCTCTGGCTTCCATGTGTACAAAGTTCTGCTTCTGCATGTATGTGTGTGTGTGTGTGCGAGCATGAACACACACACACATATAGAGAGAATGAGAGAAGAAAAGAGAGAAGCAAAATCCATTCACATAATGCTCAATGACCAACTTCACTGAGATCCATATATCTAATATCTTTGACAAACACTCTTAGAAGTTAGAATCTGGCCAAACATTCCATGAAATATACATAAGTTCTCTGCACCTCTATGTACTAAACAGAATAGCATTTACAATTAGTAAGATAGGTTAAGGTTTTGTGATCATGAAACATACATTATATAATACAGTTTTTTTTAAAAAAAGGCGAGACCTTCCCATAATAATTAACATGAAACAAATGGGAGTTTCTTTTGTCACACAGTGAGATAGAGGCTAACTGAGCTGAGAAGGAGGAAACACTGGCTAACAAGGTCAATACATGTAAGAGCAGAGAACACCAAGCTCTTGGCCAGTGGCATCAGGGAAAAGGTCATTGTACACTGGAAGATTCAGAAAGAACCAGGAGTGGGATGATTAATAATACAAATCTTTAAAAGTCATTATGAACAAGTGAAAAAGGTAGGAATAAAAAATAAAGAAATAAAACACAGAGATGGTGGCCACAGAAGAGAAATTCAAGAAAACAAAGCCCAGCGTCTCAACGACCCAATTTCAATTCTTCACTTCGTTTATAGATGGCACAGCACCTGGCCCGTGCACTAGAATGCTGTAGTTTTACTTTTTTGATGAAGATCCCCTATCACACAGGTTTTCAGATTCTTTTCCTATAAAATACGCTTTCCACAATGTTGAATAGTGTAGGCATAAGTCATTTGGTGAATTTACTCGCCCATCTACTCTATATTTACAGAAACAGCTAGACATTGCTATCTTGCAAACCAACTAAACCAAATAAAGGTGAATTTTGATGATGACATTAAAATATAACATGGGAACATATCAAGAAATGTGTTACATAATTTGTGCTAAATACAACAACATACAAATGTCTAGTAAGTTAATTTTTCTTAAGAGACTAGGAGGAGGAAATAGGGAGAAGAAGGGCATGCACTATGGTCTACTTGTTTTGAAATGAAAATTGAAATTTATGGCCTGGCAATGTTGAAGAATGCATGGGCAGCCCATATATGGCAGTTCTGTTGAACTTATTCATAATGGGTTTCACGGTCTAAGTTGATGAGGACAGCTGACCAGGTCTCTTCCTCAAAAAGGCACCAGATCTCATTACAGATGGTTGTGAACCACTATGTGGTTGCTGGAAATTGAACTCAGGTCCTTTGGAAGAACAGGGAGTGCTCTTAACTGCTGAGCAATCTCTAGTTTTCTGAAAAGAAGAAATGTTGTAGAATTTAAGGCCAAAGAAAGGAACTGATGCAGCATGGCGTGTACCCTGGCATTTTCTCACATTTCTCAGTGATAACAGTGTACACTCCATACACCCTCCATAAACCACCAGGTGAGCATACCTTAAATTTGTGCTTTCTATTTTTCAGATGAATGTTGACTATGGAGCTTTTCAAATAATTATAGTTTGGGGCAGGCTTAGAAACTGTAAAATAATACTATGAGAAGGGTGATAACAAATGTAATAACTGTATATGCATCTAAAAGATGTACCACAAACATTTTTGTGGGAAGATGCAGACACACCAGGTGAGAATGTGCTGGAAGAGCATGCTGTGAATGGATGCCATTAGTGAAATCTCATATTAATTAAACTTCAATTAATAGATGATGTAATACTTATTAAATAATACATTTTAAAGTGAATATTTACTTGTAAAGATGCATTATTTTCCCAGACAGGGTTTCTCTGTAGCTTTGGAGCCTGTCCTGCAACTTGCTCTATAGACCAGGCTGGCCTTGAACTTACAGAGATCCCCCAGCCTCTGTCTTCTGCCCAGCTGTAAAGATGTATTTTTAACATGCTAAATGATACACATTATTCTTCCTGAACTGGTTGTGGAAGTAAGTTCTTGATATGGGTTTCAACTCATGTGCTTTAAAACAACACATAAACAAGTTTGAGTACTAAAACAAACCAGTTAATATGCTTTTATTCATTGTGCATTTTTGCTTCTAAACCCTTCTATTTTCTGAGATCCAGGAAGCTCACAATTTTCCATTTTAATAAGATCTGTATAAATGCATTTAATATTCAAAATCTGACTTGTCAGTCCTAATTAAAGTAAACAAAGTCTTGCAACGAATGAATTTAATTACTTCAAAACTAGTATGTCTAACTAAGATGAAAAGCAAATGAATGCAGTCTAATCTTGGCAAAGAATATTTATGATTATAAGCTTTGTCAATAGCAAAGTGCACCAACTGTTCATCTATCTGACTTCCAGGAGACACATGAATGCTAATCAGTTCATTAGAGGCTTCTAGGTTGCGATATTTAGCGACAGGATATAGTAGCTCTCCTGTCCATGGAGTGTAATTTTACTCATAATGAAAAACTGTTTCCAGAAAAGACTCATCCTTCCTGGTTCTGATTTCCTGCTGGCTGTGTTTTATGAGCTGCACACCTTTCAGGAAATCAACCTCATTCAGTACTTATGCCATATGAACACTGGTGGGGGTAAGGCCTGAGACTGTCTGCTGAGCAGGATTTTACTCCAAGCTTAGGAATGCATGCTAGTTTGAGAAACCAAGCTTCCTAATTAGCCACTCACAGTGCATGACCAAAAGCTACAGGGGAACAAAATCTTTTCTAAGATGCTCTTTTACATCTATGGGGAACAAAATTGAACAAGTTCAGTTAACAATACTTATGGATTAAAACAAAATAGTCACATGTGCATTTGTTGACCATATAATGAATGAGAAATCTAAGAATAATTATAAAAATAAAACGACAATATGCTTACTTTAAAAAGTATAGATTGTCAGTTGAAAGGGTGGTGCATATCTAAACATCCGAATAATACTTACATAATCTCTAGTATAAAAACAAAAAGAAATCCTTACCAAGTCTAATAATAGAGATGATCTCCTTAAGAAAAAGCTGGATAGGACGTAAGATTTGAGAGGAAACAAACACATTATCCTGAACTGATTGCTACTGAGTGCGTTTTTATGATATTTCCTGTCAGAGATAGAAAAGGAAGATAAAATTGAACTAATTCACAATTAAGCTGAAAGCACATATAATAAAATCTATGACAAACCAAATAATAATTTTCTGATTCACTAAATCTCAAGGGGGTTGTAGAAAGAGGAAGTCATTTTATTTCAAGTACATCAGTTTAAAAAATTACGGAAGTCTATTTATAAGTCCTCCTTTTAGAGCTGGGTGTCCTTTCATATACAACTCAGATATCCATATGGGATTTTAATAATGCATTATCACAATATTTCATTAGAATGGAAAAGATAACCATTACTGATTCCATACTGTGGTCTGCAAAGCAACTCAGCATTAGCTTCAGGAAATAAAAAAGTTCATTACTTCAGTTACTAATTAGAAACTAAGCTACAAAGTTACTGATAACAAAGATAAGTGAATACAAAGCAAACTGCAAATCAAATGAGACACAAGCATTACACTATTAATTTATGTACAACGTTTTCAATTTCATTTGGAGTTAGGATGAAAGCACACATAAGCAGCAATTGTAACAAGCTCCTTTCTTTATTTTGGAAGGGCAGAGCATTTCTAAAGGAAATATCACATTCTGTGGAGTCAGTTAATTTCTAATGCATATCAGTCCTTGAGCTTGTTAGTCATGCAGGGATTTTATAGAGTATATCCCCGCTTCCTGAGATAGTTCAAAAGTAGCTAAATCATATTTCACGACATTCGATTCAAACTTTCACAAACTAAGTTTTAATGTGCTTTATCATTATCAGATGGAATAGGACAAAGAGAAGGAACAAGATGGAAAAACATTCTATTATTTAAGAAGACAGAAAACAAAAAGTAGAAATCCTTGATGCATTATTCATGAAAAAATACACCTTGGCTAATTTACCTGAAAGATAAAAGTTAAACCTTTAATAATTTGGCAGTATGTAACGTCCTTCAGTTAAACAAACACACTTAGAACATTAAAAAATTGTAACTCCAGTTGACTACAGACTGATTTAGATATCAAAGGATATGGACATCTTTATCACAAACTTGTCATGCAAGTCCTCAGGAGGGGGAAAGGTTTCCAAATCCTTCTCAAGCTGTTGAAGCTGCCTTCCCATCTGCTTCAAACTCTTTTCCAGCATTTCTACAGAGACTAAAAGAGAGCATATTAAATGCCTTGAAAGGACAAAATTATAATATATAAAAGGTAAAACAATCTAGCAACAAAACGTTTGTAAAAAAAACCTCATAGTAAGAAAATTCAAAAACATTAAATTCCATTAAATTTAATTTTTAACCTTTAGAATTTTAAATCCAGAAATAAATTAAATCAAATAAGCTTCTACATAAGTCAATGCCACTTAAGAAATAATTGTTTAAAAGTAGACATCTTTACGACTACAAAAAAATTGTAATCTAGTCAGATAAGGGGAAAAGGAAATCCGTCCTTTGAAATGCTGAACTCAAATACAATTGTTACATTTCCAAGATAGCTCTTGAGAGAATTAGTGAATAGTTGTGAAGGATGTAGGAAAACTTTCTCTAATGGTCAAACTAATCTCTCGTCGGAAAGGAAATGTAGGAGAGGACATTTAAAATGACAAAGACACTCTTTACCAGGACCTAAACACTACCTATGTTTAACACTGACAGGCTCCATCTTTGAATTAAACCTGCTCTCACAACACACATGAACAACCCATAGTAACCAAATGTACTAAGACACAGGCAGAATGAACTGACCTTGCAGTAAACAGTAAGCTTTAAAAATTAACTCTCTAATCTCAGCAGTCAGTCACTTTTACATGAGTAAGGTAGTGAGTCACTGTATCAAAGAGGACACAGTGATCGGAAAACAACTTTTTGAATATTTATTTGCTTTAGGTTTAGATAAATTTTAATAAAAATTCTCACCAATGTGACTTATATAAAATTATGTTTAAAAATTAATACAACAATTCTAAGTATCCTTTCCTTTTCTAACTTTGAATTAATTATGAGAGATGAGTACTTGTATGTATATGTGTGGACGCACTCAGTGAGGCGACCTAAAGGCCCAGGAAAATGAGACCTGGATTAAGAAAATAAAACAAAACACCACCACCGCAATAAAACCAATAATTATAGTTTACCTTCTTGGTACAAAAAAAACACAGTGCAACAGAATAAAAAGGATGGCAGGCAGATCTCCGAATTTGAGACCATCCTGTGTACAAAACAAGTTCCAGGACAAGGAGAAATTTTGCACAGGGAAACCCTGTCTTGAGCCCCACTCCCCGCACCAAGTGATTTATAACGACATAAAGTGGAGTTTGTTGTGTTTTTATACAGTTGTATATAAAATTACAGTCACATCAACAGCTTTTAACAAACTCTTAACATCTACCTTTATGTTAATTAGCCAACCTAATTGTTAGATATCATAATTACTGAGCATCAAAACTGAGTTACAGGTATCAGTGGTCTGAAGAACGATGATACATACACACCATGGTGTGGCCATTCTCAATTCATATCCATATTTATTTTCCTAAATAATTTGTTTTCTTCTTTTCTGTTTAAATTTCTAGTGTATCCCATAGAGGCTTTTCAAAATGAGGTAAGGGCTAAGACTACATTCAAGAAACACAGTATATGCTTAGTTTATAGGAGGCTGCATGTTTAGTTTTACATACCAATTTTAGAATGAGACAGTAACACACACAATGCACTGCATGGAATGCTTCCACTATGACAGCAGCTAATGTAATAGATGATTCTAGTTAATGCATCTTTGCCAGCATGCTGTTGTACACTGTTCTTGATGATTATGTGTGGCAGGATATTTGATCACTGTGTGAAGGTGTGTCTCTGTTTTACCTCACCAGCCTAAGGAATCTTCTAATTGGTTTAAGAAAGAGTAGAATGGCCAATACCTAAAGAGGAGGGGCTAGGTGGGACTTGTTGGGAGAAAAAGGAACTTAGGGGAAGAATCTGAGGTTTGAGGATTCACCAGTCAGACCTGAAGGAAGTAAGACCTACTGTACTGAAGAGAGGTAAAAAGCCACATGCCATAGCATAGATTAATATAAATGGGTTATTCTAAGTTTTAAGAGCAAGTTAGGAACAAGCCTAAGCTAAGGCTAAGGTTTCATACTTAGTAAGAAGTGGCTAAGTCATTAATTTCGGAGCTGGTAATCTAAAAAAAGATAGGTCACAATGTATCGTCTTATGTGTGCTCATCAATGTGTCTACAACCATGGCTTTTATTTGATCAGATCTATAATGCTTTGTTGACTTTTCTTACTTCCAAGTGGTTATTTTGCTACTTTCTAAGTGTTCTCTTGAATTACAGAGAAGATGCTTTTTGTTCTTCTACTCTATTTGATCCCTATTTTAATGTCTTATTAGTATCTGTTTCACATTTTCTCGGGAAATCTCACCAGTTCAGTAGTTTTTATAATAAGAAAATTCTATTATGTAAAGATTGGAAAAAAAAAAACAAGAAATACTTTTCATTAACTAAGAAAGTTGTCAGAAAACTTTAAAGACCTGTACCAATTTTGTGCTATGGGTTACTATATAAAAATTTACTACAGCTCCTGCCCTAAGTAGAAATTGCTGCAGTAGAAGCTATAACGTAAACAATATCAATGACAATAGTAGTCCTTGCTGAGTAGTGATGCCTGATCTGTCTTATTTTCCATTAATACTCACATGAACACCATAATTAGGCATCATTACAGTTCCCAGCATACAAAATAAGAAAACTAAGGCTTTGTGTGGTATACAACTAAAAAGTACAATGTTACGTTTAAAAAAGGTACACTTAAAGTAATATCCTATCATTGAATAAAAGCATATACTCAAAACATTATATTATGGACTAATTGAGGGAAACAACCAATATGAGTCTGAGGCCCTCATAAATCAAAAGAAACAAGGAAATGGTGAAAAAGGAGCCTAACCTGTAGTTCAAAACAGAAGCACTACCTGAAGCCTGGCTGAGCACATATTGACTTAACAAAAGGTGTTTGTGTCATTTTGAACCTTTGTTTGATAGGGGGTCCAAAGTGTCAGTAAGTATAAATGCTTCCGAACTACCTGTAAATTTTCTGGATACAGTATAGAGAAAATGGTTCCCTATACAGGAAATCAACAGTGGGTCTGAGGACACTAGAGGAAAAAGCCATACAAGACAAGTGCTGAACGAGAACATGGCTGAACTACTAGTGGTGGGCTGCTAGTGCTTAGGGTGCTGTTTTGCTTAGGGTGCTGTTTTTTGTACTAGATATAGACTATACCACTACCAACTATGTCTCTTAATTTTTCACAGGTGGATTTCCTACAATTCAATGTTAGTGGTATATTCAGAATATAGATTCAATCCCATAAGGCAACCATCATTTCCGATGCCAATTGCAAGTACAGACAGTCATCTATACTCCTGAACTGGCTGGAAATTTTAGAACGTTTCCTGGCCCCTTCCAGAAAGGTACAGAATTCAATATGGTGGCTCATGAACTGGGGAAAGCACAGTCCTTATAGTAGTAGTGCCATTAAAATGGCCATGACACAGGAACAGCCTAAGTCAGGAGAAGCCCACTAAAGAGAATAGGAGAACAGGCAGAGATACCTGTCCTTTGGGCATGCTACCCTCCCAGAACATCTGGAGGCTCTGAGACCTAGAATCTCCCTTGCCTCTTTGTTTCCATTTTTATCAGAGTGTTATTACATGACAATGGTAACTAAATCACTGGCCATTAATGACTAACTCAAGCTCCACAGCCTCTTCTTTCTTTCCCTGGAAGACTGGGAGAAGGGACTAGTGAAGCATTCATCCTCCACCCACATATTTAATACATCAGAACACGAGTCCCAACCAGTACAGTACAGTACATTGGGGATTGCTTTTCTGTGATGTGGAGCAACTTCTCTTATGTTCTATTTCAACATCAGTAAAAACAGAATATCTCACCTCAAATTTTAACTCACTGACATTTCCTAGAGATCAATTCTTTTAAAATAGGTTGAAGCTCTTTTGGTATTATATATTCCTTATTTGTAGAAGTGAATAAGAAATTATAAAACTTAAAGTTTGAAATAAGTGATACCAACATTTATAAAACAATAAGAAATTCATGGTGTTCACCACGATCATTATATTACAGGACAGCAGGACATTGAGACATCAGTCTAAAGAAAGTCACTGTGTTCCAGGGCACAATGTTAGAGATGCTTCTGGGCACATTTAAGTCCAACAGCAAGAATAAGCAAGCTATCTTTTTAAAATGGTGCTCGTGTGGCTACTCTACAAACAGCAATCCCACTAAGCCTTTTCTTCTGCTTCATCTGCATTCTCTGATTACATTACTTGTACACTGTGGTTAAGTGAATTTAAATGTAATTGACCAACCTTTCAATGCTAGCTTTTAAGTAAAGACTAAACACATTTGGAAAAGAAAACGGAGTGTGTAAATTCCAGGCTGATAACATACAACCTAATGGTTGGAGCCATCCGACGGGTGGTTAACACTAAAGAATAACGTAAGAATCCCGACTCTCTGATACATTTAAAAAAAAAAAAACAAAAAAACAGTTCCTACATTTCTATAAATAGATGCTTTGTTCTTTAAACAAAATTTTAATCGTGTCAGTGATTGCTTTTTATGAGTAATTTCAAATAGTTAGGGAAGTTTTCAACTACACACTCTCAAGGAAGCATGAATTTACAGGTATGCCTGGGTGTGGCCTAAACATTGGACAGTGTACTCTCTGCAGGACAAGGGCCCAATCTCATGAGATGATACTTTGATTCCAATTTTGGGGCTTAGCTCAGTGGTAGAGAGCTTGGATAGCAAGCCTAGGGTGCTGGTTTGTTTCTTCGTTCCGTAGGGGAAAATACCGGTTTCAAGTCCAGACAGCTACCGGTTTCAAGTCCAGACAGCTATCAATCCTGAATTTGCTATAAATTTGCGAAGTCCTAGAAGCTGTTCCCTACCTTTTGCCTTTCAACTGTGTCACATTTCTTGACTAAGTAATGGGCATTTTCATCATTACTTAGAATGAACATAATAAAAAACCGAATTGTTATCAAAGTTGGCTAACATAATGTAAGGCCTTCTGATTTGTCTATTTTAGTGCAGATTGAATCAGATAGGCTATCTTTCAATCATCTGAGACATACTGTCTTATCTATAGTGGAATGGCAGGACCACAACAAGTTGTTTCCTATATGCAAAGTTGCTAGTTGTGAACCTTCCCTCTCATATAATATCCAGTGGTATACCACCAAGAACCCACTCCTGTGTTCAGATAGCGTAAACAAGCCCTTGAGTCCTGAACTTCTTAATTTCTCAATGACTATCCAGGTCTATGGAACACTCCTGTCTCCCTTTCTACTATCTCCAACACATCTCTGCACTGTGCATATAGATTTCCACACTAACAATAATTCCCAGATGACTGTGCTTACATAATATTTGAGTACCCATAACGTGGCTGGATCTCGGTCTTATAAAATATCCTCAAATACAATATGCAGCTTATAGTTCTGTTGTTCCTGTTCCTCGACATCCATCATGCATCTGATTCTATAAATGACACCCATTTCCCTATTGTCCATCCCATTCCTCTACCGCTCTTATCTTGGAGCTTATAACAAGAGTCAAACCCCACCAGGTCTGCTGGAAAGTGAACTCTCTATCATTAGAACATAAAGTTGATGTACTCTACCACAGTTATTGATTTATGTAGCTTTGTCCCCCAATGGCTACGAATTCTGTAAAGGAGGACTCTTCATCATTCACCTCATAGCTGTCTGAGACTGGCCTCTGCAACTGGCAAAATGCAATTAAGCCACATCTATGTGATTACATGTGTCAACAGTTCTTATAATTGTTATTATTGTTTTAAAGTTTCATTTGTTAATTGAAAAAAGAACTTCATATTCCATTTACTTCTGTATCTTCAGTAATATAACATATTGCTAGATATTCAACAACTGCATAGTATTTCATGAATACTAAGTTAAAAATTATAAAATCAGAGGGACAAGACAGATATAAGTAAATCACAGTGATATTTTAATCCTGAATATCAATGAGGTTGACAACAAAACAATTAGTATATCACAGTAAAAGTCGTAAGATGGAGATTAAAATTAGAAATGTACTAGGCTATATCAAATGCACAGAGGGACATGTTTGGGGTTTTTTGCCTTTTTTTTTTCATCACGTTGCCAGAGAAACTGTATTTGTTGAGGAGCATGGAGAGTGAAAGGTGCTGAACAAATGGGGAGGTTACAAAGCCACATCGGGAAACGGAGCATGCGTTTTTGCTGCAGTGCTGCACGGGTATGAGGGGAACAAATCAGCTTTCTCAGCAAGAATCATGTGAGTTTTATAGGCAGAAAAGGTTTTGTATCTGAGAACCGAATTTGTAGGACTAAATCAACTTGAGGAAAATCATGTGTAATATAAGAACTTGAGAAATCTTTATATCAACAGAGATATTGATGAACAAGGCAAAACTGAATTTCAAGAAGTACACAGAGCCAGGAGGTGGTGGCACACGCCTTTAATCCCAGTACTTGGGAGGCAGAGGCAGGTGGATCTCTGTGAGTTTGAGACCAGCCTGGTCTACAAGAGCTAGTTCCAGGACAGGCTCCAAAACCACACAGAAACCCTAGAAGAAGAAGAAGAAGAAGAAGAAGAAGAAGAAGAAGAAGAAGAAGGAGAAGGAGAAGGAGAAGGAGAAGGAGAAGGAGA
>NW_004949104.1:5974351-5976868 GCF_000317375.1 Microtus ochrogaster
AGAACGAGACCTCAAGTGAAAGAAGAGTTTTGTGTGCTTATACAGGAGAGTGCTGGTCCACCTTTTCAATATGCCACAGGATAAATATTAAGCATAAACGGCCTAGGCAGGGAAGCAGGGAAGCTAACTCTTTCTCCTCTCCTCCAAATCTAATCCCCCAGTCTAATCTCCAGCTCTGTAGCAAACCATCTCCTGGGTCCTCCCTAACCTCCTTGCCCACATCCCCAGTGGATCACACAGACCTTCCCCACCAACCATCCTCTCTGACTAGTGGCTTTATCCCGGTCCCCAACTTCATCAGGCGTTTCCTGAGAGCTCAGAGACCATCTGGCGCAGGGAAAGGTTAACTGTGGATCCTAAGCTCGCTCTCCACTCCTGCAAATCCAGTCTCCCACTCTCATCACCAGCACTGGAGCAGATCACCTGCTGCTGTCTCGTCCTCCACTATGCTGCTGTCTGAAGTGAATCACATACATTTTCTCTGTCACCCTCCCTCCTACTAACCCATTTCTGGAGGGAGTGCAAACTTACACAGTCACTAAGGAAATCAGTGTGGCAGGTCCTCAGGAAGATGGGAATAAACAGATCTACCTCAAGATTCTGCTGTGCTTCTCTTGGGCATACAACAAAAACAAGACTTATCCTATCACAGAGACACTTGCTCAACCATGTTCATTGCTGTTCTATTCATAAAAGCCAGAAATGTGGAACAACCTAGATGCCACTCAACCCAAGTCTGGATAAAGAAAATGTGGTACATTTACACAATGAAGTATTACTCAGCTGTTAAAAAAAATAAATGAAAAAAATCATCCTGAGAGAGGTAACATAGGCCCAGAAAGACAAATATGGCATATAATCTCTTATGCAGATATTAGCTCTTAAGTCAATGATAACCAAGCTACAATCCATAGAAAGACAACAGTTAGTTAAAGAGTAAGGAACTTAGGGGTATTGGGTCACATAGCTCTTCTTAGAAAAGGGGAAATAGAACAGACAGTTATGGATGGACAGGGTGGCTACAGAGGAAGGATCAAGTAGAGTGCAGGGAAGTTAAAGAGGAATGAGAGGGAGCTAAGAGGGAGATGAAGGAGGGAAAATGGGGAGAGACCGTGAAATTTAATGGTCAATTACAGGGTAGTATGAAAACCTAGTTCAGTAGAAAACTTTGAAATATAAACATAGATGAAGGAAATGTAAATGAAATCTCCATATAATGGGGGAGAGAGTTCCAACTAGCCATACTCTATAACCAAATGAAGCTTTCAGTACCTGGATAGTTTTATATCTAATTGAATTATTGGCCAAAGGGGTCCCATTGGAACCCCCCAAAACCCAAGACTACTGGTTGTTCACCACAAATGGGTAGTAATGCCCCACTGCTGAAAACATACAATTCACTGAGCATGGAAATGTTAAGTCGGTGCCTATACCTCTGTATGAGAACTGAGCACACTACGAAAGGAGAAACAGAAGCGCCAACCCAGGCACAAACCCTTTCATCTACAATAGCATCCTGACTGTAAGATATGACAGCACAAAGGTGGCACAAAGTAACCAATGACTGATTTGACTTAAGATCCACAACGTGGAAGCCATACCCGAAACTGCTTGTGTGACCAAGAACCTGAGACTAGACGGCCCGGAGACACATGATAAAACCAAATAATACTCTTCTTATTAAAAAAAAAAAGGAAGAAAAGTAGAATAAAACGAGTCTTAATGACATTCTGTTATACTCCTGAGCTAGTCGAGGGATACACACATGTCATCTCCTTTCTGTGCTTTATGTTCTGCCCTCACACCTAAAATGGAAATTTCAGTACAACAAGGACCTTTGTGCTCACAGCTCTCCAGGACCCCACATGGGACTGTGACAAAAGCTTTGATCAATGGTGAGACACTCATTCTAGTTTTCCTTGTCAGAGGCTAATCGGAAAGCCTTGTCCTTACCAAGGCAAGTATCTAGTACAGTGTCTACTGGGAAGTGAGAGTTCATTCTTTACAGGCTCAAAACATCAACAAGGATTGCTAGGTACTAATTCATTTATCCATTAAGTGTATTAAAAGAACTGTGAATGCTATTTGCTGAGAGCTCACTATTACACCGATATTTATAGACATATTTATAGAAGAAATATGTCTCACTAGTGACTGATCAATTTAAATGTACAATAAAGATGAAGCCTTCTGAGTGAAGAGAGGAAGGTTGCATATATTACGTTTTTACGTGTGTCAGGTTAGTCATGCATTCGGTAATATCACATATGAATGTGAGTCAACATCATTTCTCATGTTTCTATAGGATGTGCTGTTATATAGTAACTCATATTTTATGGCACACTTTAGTAACTCTAGGTTGACAAATTAGTTTTGCAAGTAACCTGTAGTAGCAGTTTAATAAAAATAACTAACACTTTAGAAAAATTAATTCTACATGGTTGAAGAGTTGCTGGGACTCAGTTTTTTAAAAAGTATTTAGTGGTATAACTGCTTTTTCAAAAATTAATTTGGGGT
>NW_004949104.1:5977070-5977627 GCF_000317375.1 Microtus ochrogaster
GAGACTGTTTTCAACTGTATTAAAGTTCATGCACAAACATACACACACACACAAATACACACCCACATACACACACAGACACAAATATTCAGGTCTAAAAAAAAATCTTTGGTTATATATATTCAAGCAACCCAGTGTAAAATTCTTAAAACAGAGGTGACCATACAAAATAAAACTCTAAGCTATCCACAGACTTTTACTTGCCTATTAATGGTTGCAAAGCTAGGTGTGTATCAGATAATTTCATTGAATGATAAAAGCATCAATTGTGATGAACACAGAACATTTAAATAGTTTATTAGGTTCTGTAGCAGATTTATATGCATTTATACATTGTTGTCTACATTGTATAAGTAAGCATTCTGGGACTCAAAAGCAAGGCACTAATTAGGTTAGTCTTGAAGAGAAAACAAAATGACCTCAAAGGCTCATGTGTAAGATCTCTGGGCCCTGGCTGGGGGTGTCATTGAGAGGTATGTGGATCATGTAAGTATTAATCTCGTCGACAGATTAACACACTGGTGAATTCATAGATCAGTTGATTATTAAGAAATAGG
>NW_004949104.1:5978081-5986364 GCF_000317375.1 Microtus ochrogaster
GTCGACAGATTAACACACTGGTGAATTCATAGATCAGTTGATTATTAAGAAATAGGACCCATTTGGAGGAGGCAGGTTACTACAGATGGCCTATCTTTGAATGGTGCATCTTGTGCTAAGCTTCTTTCTCTATCTCTGCTACCTGGATGCCATGAAATAATCAACTTCCTCAGCAAAACACTCCAATAACCTTGCCTTCAGCCCCCCCAAAAAAAGAAGCCAGGAGACTATAGGACTGGAACTTCAGAAATCGGAAAATCCTTCAAGTAGCCACTTCTAAATTGCAGCTAGCAAAAATAAAACTATTGACCTCCCCGTGGATGGATATTTCAGGTTATTTTGTCGAAGCAACCCTACCTGAGTCAAAGGCTTACCTCTAGCAAGCTGGCATTTGAAACCCAGTCACCTAACTTCAGTGGTAATGATTGAAAGAGCAGATTCGCACACATTACAATGCCTCCAATATCTAAACTAATGGTGACTTTTTTTGTTTGTTTGTTTTACCATCTAAAATTGTTACCTATTATGCCTGTAAATATCAAGGTCCTCAAATTCTGAGGAATATATAAATTTTAACTCATTTTGTATTTGGATATTATAACAAAAAACAGGGAATTTTACAACTCTATCAGCAGTGACCCTTAAAAATAAAACCAGATCAGTTTACAGTTTCATGACAAGTGAGTTCCAGATATAACTACTAGGGTGATTTCTCTTAACTGCTTCATCATCTTCAGAGATGCTGACGTGCCTGTATAGATTCAGGAGAGTGGTTATAAAGACAACTGGAGCTGGCTGAACAGTGTCCACAGAAATGCACATCGTCCTGAAATTGCAGAAGATGAGCTTCATGGAAAAATGAAGTAATTCCATAAAAAGTTACCTAGTGACTGAAGATTCCAAGCTGAGGATTAGCTACCCAGAAACAAGAAAAGGCAGCAACAAGGATAAAAGCAGAGCATACAGTGACATGTCTATAAACCAGGGATCACTGAGGACTGCCAGCAGCCGCAAAAAGACAGGAGAAAGCATGAGCTGGTTTCCCCTTGTCCCTTTCCAGGAAAATGGACTGTAGCAACTACCCTTACTTGGGATTTATATCTTGTAAACATGGAGGAGAATAAATTTGTTATTTATAGGCATTTAGCTATGGTGAACAGTTAGGGTAACTCAGGGAAATTAATAAAAACATCAACTCAAGATTTGCAAATTCTCCAAACACAGATGGGCTTCTGAGGAACAGGTACGAATTTTGCCAGCAGTAACTTATCAATTCTAGGCGTCTTCTATTCAGCCCCTGATGTTACACATTACTTTGTCACCCAAGAGACACAGGAGACTGCCATAAATGTTTGTTCTATCCACAGTAGAAGTTTCTTTGTAAAATACAGATTTGCCATAGTAAGTTATTCTTTTGATTGCCCTATTTTGACATCTTTCATCTTCCTTGTTGGTAATTTCACATCCCATGCTGCAAACATAGGAGCAGTAAATAGTGCCTCACCGCCAGCAGCTTGAAGAAAGCTCTAAGACCTTGGCTGCCATTACAGATATTGCTCTGTCATTTGATCTTAGCTGTGGCTTATAGGTGACACTGACAGAACTCCTCTTGAAGCCACTTCAGATCTCTTGCTGGCCAAAAATCTGCACACACTGTAAACTGTTAGTTTCTTGGGAAGATTAATGCTGTATTGATGCTACTTTCAGTCTGTTAACCTCCAAAAAGATGTAGAGGTCTTCGTGATGTAGTTTTCTTCTTCATCATCATCTATCAACCCAAGCAGCAGCGGATTCGGGAAATGTTCCTAGCTCAGTATCTCAAAAAGCAATCTTTAGCTCCAAGTAGTTCCTGCATGACCAGTGTTCTTCAATGTCACACTGCAGCATCTTCAATCCTTCCAATGATATTGGCCGTACGGCTTTTGTTCCATCTGGCTGTTTTCCATGCAGTTTATATTTTGCACTATGAAATGATTACCCTAACAACTCATATCCAAGTTTCTATATAGTTAAAGCTATATAGATTCTCTGTGAAATCTGTGGGCAGGAATTAGATATATAGCCCCTTATCAATATACAGGGCTTGTAATACAATGTAAATGCCTGGCTTTATGATGTTTTAATTTTATGAACACATTTTTTGGTAGAGTACCCTGATCAAAAATCCAATGATTAACTTGGAAATGATCAAATTATATACTCTTGTGTTATTTTTAGATTTTTAAAACACATTTATTGTAAAATTTCCTAGATCACATTATGTTTAGCTAGTATAATAGCTAAAACACTAAAAGCAAATTATATTTTGAAAGTAAATTTATCTTTACAATATCTACCTTTATTAATATACTCAAATACACTCATTAGATGTGTATAAAATTCTAGGGGTCCCAGGATACCTTTATGGACACAGCTTTTATCTGTTGATCTATCTGTAGAAACAGAGATAACAGCTCAGCAGTGATCTATATCTCCCTTTTGGTTTCTTTCAACAGATAATTCAGAGTATTCCCAACTGTCATCAATTACTTCCTTTAATTAAAATCACAAGTGTCATATCAGCAAACAGAAATAAATAGAAAAGAAATATATATCCAAATACAGTGAGTAAAATAAAAATACAAAAACAAACTTGACATACTTCATCAAAAATGAAGGCAAGCTAAAAGAAAACCAAAGAGATGCCAATCAGTCTCCTCCACACTAAATGTATGTGAGTGTTCATAAATATGTTTATTTGGAATGTTTTCATATTCCACTGTGTATCTATTCATTTAAATATCAAGTCTAGTAAAAAAAATCAAGGATTATTTGCAATTCTTTACAAGCGTGATAACTGATAGTACGTAGAGGGACTTCATCATAAACTGTTTACTAGAGA
The DNA here is from genome assembly GCF_000317375.1 of Microtus ochrogaster. Lineage (NCBI taxonomy): Eukaryota > Metazoa > Chordata > Mammalia > Rodentia > Cricetidae > Microtus > Microtus ochrogaster. The sequence continues at coordinate 5,980,963 of NW_004949104.1, forward strand.
GCTCTGAACATTTGTAACTGCTTTTAGATCTAATACGACAAGATAAAAAGATTCAGTGTATGCAACTGTGTCCTATGGGCAAAAATCTCCAAAGAAACGATAAGACACCTTGAGTAGAGTAGCTATCACAACAATACACCAATTAGATAACATTTTGCTATTGTCTCATAGTTCTAGAACACATTCATGTGGTCATAGCCTTGTTTCTCTGAAGCCACTGACCTCAGCCCGCAGGGGCCATCTAGTATGTCAATATGGGTGATCTTTTCTGCATAGTGCTGCCAGGGCGATAGTAAACTAACTTTCCCTATTCTTATGGGACAGAAGTTGGGTTACACCAAGGTACAGTAAGGCATAGCACAATTTTCATTTTAAGCAAAGAAATCACATACCCCAAAACAGTCAAGCTCAGAACCACTGGATCAGAGTCAACATAAAACTTATAAAGCACATGATTCAGGCTTTAAAAGCTCAAGTAGTTTCCCTCTGTGTCACTGACAATGCCATAAAACCAGTATCTCTTCTCATGACGTTCTAAAATTGAATCATGCTTAATATGTTCAACATAAATTAACAGAATTGCTTATTGAGTAAATTCACCTTTGTATAGATAGAAATGTATAAAATAAATGTATGTCATCAAAGTCTAATACTGTACAATATGAAACATCAATGAGTTATGTATGTCACTCCAAACATAAAGTTCCAATCCATAAATCACCTCTAAAACTTACTCTTTTCAATGAACAGTGTTAGCTGAGTGGTTAACTCTGCTCTGGGGTGATAGAAAATGAGACTGACCTAATTATTAATACCTAATATCAAAAAATGTATCTGCCTTCTGACAAAATATCATTTTAGGGAGGTAACAACTCAACGTTCACGTATGTCTTTAGACATATTCCGTATGCTGGCTACAGAAGATGGATGTGAAATTTTCAGACACGATGCAGTTTCCAGGTGGCAGCCACCTGGAAATTAAGTGTTCTAAGTGCTCACAGTAGGTGAATAAAAGATAAACATTTGGTATTTAGTAAGGCATTTATCATAAAATGTTGGAAATGCATGAGGAACCAGAGAGAAAGAGATATATTTAGCAGACAACAATTTGGGTCAGACGGAGGAATTACTAGTTAGAAGCAGACTGATAGAGGCTTAGAAGCAGAAAGTATATTAAATAAGATGAAAAGAAATCAAATATGACACATCAAGAAATCCTTTTAAGTGGTAAGATTACAGGCAAAGAAAAAATTAGAAGTGTGACTTCCATGAACCCTCTTGATAATATACAGATGGCTACTTCATCTGAGAATGGAGCTTCAATGAGTAAATTCCATTCTCAAAAACCCAGGGACAGTCTGGAGTAGAGTAGTTTTAAGGATTCCTGGGACATTTATGAAATTATCCTTAAGGGAAAAGTCAAATGTTCACATACTATTGTGAGCTTAAAAAGAGCCACCAAAGAGAGGATGTCATTAACTATAAGGTGGCTAATGAAGAGAAGTCTAGACAAACACTCCAGGCCTTACCTCTCATGGGTTCAACAGGCCAAACTGTATGCACTGAATTGCTGAAGGCCATAAAGAAAACAACAAATAAGGGGGGACAAATCCAAAGAAAGTGAACCAAAAGTGCTCTCAAGCAAACGATTTGGGAGGAGACTTTAAAAGCGGCATGTTCTATCATGGCCCAGTATGATCGTCACACCTGTTTGAGATTCAGAAGAGAACAGTAAAAGTTGTGGCAGGCACAAATGTAAGCAGAGATGGAAAGTCTAAAAAGTAAATTTGTAAGTCACTGCAAATGATGGCTTTTATGTCCTTGGGGATGGCAGAGATAACTTCAGGAGAAGTTCTGTGAAGGGAGAAACACAGGAGCTCAATATAGAGAGAGGTCTCAAAGAAAAGGAAGGAAAACAATTTACAGGTGAGGGAGAAGACTGGTGGGGTCCACATCAGCCTGTTTTACATAGGCTGCACTGCAAGAAGACGGAGGACGTACACTGCACCAATGACATAATACAGTTCTGATACAGTCATCACTAAGCACAGCCTTGCTGAATGAATGAATGAACAGGATGTCATTTGTATAAGTGAGAGTTGGCAAGGAAGAAATGGACACTATATAAGACAGTTATGAAGGCCCTCAAAAAAGGCTGACCAATATAATGTTATAGACTAACCACATTTTTTTTAATCTTACTAGTTTTCACCATGTGTATGTGTGTGACAGTGTGGGTATGTGCCTGTGTAGGCCGGATGAGAGCAAGAGCTCCACTGAAGTTGGATTTACAGGGGTTTAGCTGCCCAGGGGAAGAGGATGTAACCAGTAAACCATCTTCCTCGCCTCACCTGAGTTCCAATTTAACCTTTCTTCCCAAGAAACAAACAAAAGTTCTGTCAGTTTCTGCACATTAATAATTATTCCAATTTTACAGATTTCTAGTAGGTAGTAAACAAAACCTTCAAAGGCTAAATTAATTTTAATTATGAAGACAAGAAAAAATGTATCCAACCCTTAGAATTCCACAAAAGAAATAAAATCTAGCATGGTATACAGAAATACAATAATGAACCAAAATATTTTCAGTGAAACACAACAGAAAAGCCATAAGCCATTATTTCTTAGAAAAGAAGCATCCTAATGAAGTAGATTTTTGAAAATTGTCAGTCGGGTAAGCTCATTAGTTGCACTGAAAGTCCCCCTGCTGATCTAGGAGTACCTAATGACCAGGATTTGTTATGGCTCAAAAACAAAGGTACTTTTTAATTCATGTGATAGCTCACTGAGGATGTTTCAAAAGTGGAAACTTTAAATGACGATACGTAAGAACACTCAATTCTCCAAAGCATACACAGACTTATTTCATCTAAATCATTACCTTTACTCCTCTAATATTTCCTTCATTATTTGGATCATATAATGAAAAGGAAATTATGCTTAACAATCATCTATACTATTAAAAAGCATTATTCCAAACATGAAGTTTGCTGCTCCCAGTGAAACATATTAGCAGTATCTGCTGACCCTTGCACACTCATGCCTTTGCTGTAACAGATGGAAACCAAATGCCCCAAGGCCCCTGAATGCCCCCTGGAACACCAAGAAGGAAAACAAACATAACAAGCAAATTACTAGCTTAGAACTCTGCAAGTCTTAATGCAAACTAAATAGATTTTAAAAGAACAGAATGTCAGAATATTTACATAGAATTAAAAGTATAATTAAATGAGTCAAAATAAGTGGTATTCAAAACTTAATTTATACCCAAAAACTGATAGAAGGAAAATGATAAGAAGTTTTTAAGGTACAAAGTGAATCAGTCCTAGTTCACATTTGTAGTCCTAGCATCCCGGAAGGTAAAGTAGCAAAACTGCTTCAAGATGCAGGCCAAGTTGGGAAGCAAAGTTCTTTCAAAGACAATCTGGGCTATGTTGGCAGACCTTATTTCAACTTCCTATGGCCTCTAAGAAGCATTTAATAAGAATTATGAAGTGATGAAATGGATACAATCTTGTAGTCTCTGCACTGTGGATGCAGAGATAAGGGGATCATGCTGGGCATAACTATTAATGAATAAATAAATTTGCAACTACTTAAGGGAATGGTGACTGGTAAAAAATTCCAAACTCATTGTCTAAAGGTACTAGCACAGATTCTTCTTATCTACACAATCATCTTTGCAACAGTAAAAGAACCCAACTGTATTTCAAGGGCTTTTGTGCCACTTCTCGACACTAATATGCTACTTACAAATGCAATGTTCGTTCACCAAAACTCCGAATTTCAAGTTCACATATTTTGACATTAGCAAAAATATTTCAAAATATCAAAAAAATCTCAACTTAAGAAAATTATTTTCCTTGACTTAATGGTTTAATTGTGCTTTTTAGACTACCAAGAATTTTTAAAATGTTTCTCGTTTGTTTATTTCCAAGCCTCTGTCTCATAATGTCCAAGAAAATAATGTGAACGCTTGTCTCTTCTCAAACTACATTTAGACATATAAGTGTGTACATCATTCTATATCTATCTGAAAATTTTCTTATATCAAAGGCATTTAAAGTAAGATAGGGGAAAACAAATAATTTAATATTATTACAACTGAGATGTAAAAATTCTAATGTGGCAATCAAAAATCCAGATGATCAATTTATAAAAAGCCATTTGAAATACATATTTCAAAGAAACATATATCATGGTAAAATTATAAAGGACATCTCATCCAATCCCATTTCTCTTTGCAAGTAAAATCCTAAAATTGCCACTTTACAGCAAATGAAAAATTTAAGGTACAGAAAATAATAAACATATTTGATATATTGTATTTAATGCAGAAAAAAAATAAATTTCCTTCTTCAGGATCATAGATTCCAGTATAAAAAAAGAATAAAAGAGCTCATACACAAAACATGATTTGATATTATTATTACTAATGGTTAACACAAAAAAAATACAGCTATCACACCATTGTGAACGAGCTGTGTTCTAAAACATTCATAACTTAGTTATTGTGAGATAAGTAGGTGCTTGGATAGAAGAAAAATCTATGTTAAATATAAGTGAAAACTGTACTTTTTATGGTGGCCAAATTTTTAAAATTTAAAACAGATTAAAATAAAGTGTTAGTAACAGGTTCTATCTGAACTCTTGACACCCTGTTTAAGGTTGTAGCAGGGCCTATAACCAGGTTAGCAACTTATGTAGTAGGAGAGATTAACTGGAAGACTAATATCTAGTAGTACAACAAAAGAATCCTTAATTCCTTTACACAGATTTGAAACTTGGGCAAAAGGAAGTCACTCATTTCGGTATGCAATAGTGCTTGGGAATGCCACTTGGTAGTTATTAATGGCATGGGATTAGGAAGCACTGCCGAAGTCAAGAGGAAGAAACTAAAGAGGGGAGGGTAGGCAGGCATCCATGAAGTTTAATCTACAATGGAGTGCACTTCAAACATCTTAGTGTCTACCCAAATCAATACATATTCCTAATCATGAAAACTCATAGCCCATAATGTCTTTTCACATCACCATATTTCATATGAAACCACTTTAACAAAAGAGATAATATGTGCAGATACAAAGCATTATTTTCTCTTAGAACTGAAGACCAGAACAAAGACATATATAGTTCTAAATCAAACCACAAACCTCTACTAGCTTTGTCTAAGTGTGCCAAATCGTCAACAAAGTGCAGGATGTCCGGGTGCTTTTCTTCACATACATCCACCAGGAAATGAAGGAGTGTTGTTTTCTGATCTGCCGATTTTATGTCCTTTAGCTAAATGAATGAGAAGGGGAAAAACACAAAGTATTTTAATAATTAATTGAGTCATGTAACACACTGCTCTAGATCAGAAGTTGGTTGGAAAACTTATTTCAGTTCTGCAAGTATTTGAA
>NW_004949104.1:5986532-6008981 GCF_000317375.1 Microtus ochrogaster
TTTTTTTTTCATTTCACAAACTGACCACAGTTTCCCCTCCCTTAAACTGAATACCTTTTATTTGATACTGTTTTAAAACTATTAACATTTGTAATAAAGGAGAAATAACTTCAAAGCAATCTAGTATGCAATCGTTTGTGGGGGAAAAATGAAATGTCTAGGAAAATAGAATAACCTGTATACCTAGATAACAGTTGAACCTAAAATAATGTGGGTGGTTCATGTTTATAGCTTGGCATGCATTCAGACTGCCTACTACACACTGTAGGAGTTTAAGGTAGATACAATGACAAAGTAGTGTTTCTTTAAAAGTCGTTTCATTTTTTGAAAAAGAAAAACAGTGTACTTGCCTTGGTGTGACAGATACTATAGTAAAAACAGTTCACAATGAATATCTCGGAGGCTTTGACAGCTGAGAGGAACCATTGAAAACTAGTAGCTGAATAGGCTTAGGAAAGAGTATGAGAAAATCCCCAAGAACAGGCAGAGGGAGCAGCATCTTTAAAGCACTTCCAAGGAATGGACTTGCCTGTCCCCCATGGGTTGAAATCTAGAAGCTTGATCTTCAGGTTGTGATGTGAATGCGGGGTGGGGGTGGGGGGTGTGGGGGTGTGTGTGCTGTGGTGGTGGTGAATCAATAAACCTCATACATTTCTCCTGTGACCCCTCGCTACTTCTCACATGATGACAACCCTGAGCTCAACTAGGCTGCAAGCACACGTGCTCACACATGCCCTAGGATTGCTATCTGCCACGATGCAATCTAGCACATAGAAGACTTTCAAGAACTGAGCCAGGCAGAAAAATGCCCTAGAAACTCCAAATTCTGAGATAAAACCCGTTTGGAAAACCTGTACTAGATAATACAGCAACGCAAAGCTGATAAATACAAGGAAAACGTGGAGTGGGTTAAGTAACAGCAAAATAAAAATGTATATGTGTTGGGGGATGCAAGTAGGGTCAATGGAAAGATATAAATCTGGAAAATCACAGAAAATAAAAAAAAAACATATGCCATATAATGGAAATAACTGTCCTTAAGAAATGAAAGTTATAAAACTAGAGAGAGATGGTCACATAAACTCTTAGACCCTTCCCTGTAGTGAGGCAGGATAAAGGAATAGAGAGAAGGAAACAACAGAACTACAGAGGCTAACAGTAAGAGAAGTGGGAATAATCTAGGCAGGAAAACAGGAGAGCCTGCACTGAGGATGGAGCTGGCTGGGGACTAGACAGGGTGGGCTGGTAATTCAGGTGACACTGCTCATGGAGATAGGACAAAAGTAGACAGAGAAGAAAATGCTTCAGTTTTGGGCAAAAAGAATTAGAAAATTTAAGTTACGCAAATCGCAGTGTCCTGAAGTGGTGGACACGACATAAAGAGCGCCTCTGAATCGACCGGTTTGCTTTCATGGAGACCTTTGAGTTGTTCTTCCTGTTTGCACTTAGGAAATTTTAAGACAACAGGTATGCAGTATTCATATTTACGTTCTCATGTTACACACATACACATGTATATAAATAATGAAATAAATGAGTCGTATCCTCCCTAAGAACAAACTTTCAGTTGATACTATCCCTGTGGAGAAGGCTGTCAGACCTTGTAAGAACACACTGGTCTTGGAAAAAATTGTGAGCTTCTTGCTTCCAAATTTGTACAAGATATACAGAATGAGGGAAAAGCAAAGAAAATGGAAAATAGTAACAGGCACAGGACGGAGTTGACAAGGCTTGGCAATCCGTGCCTGAAAGGAGCAAAGATTTCAATCAGGAATTAGAAGTGATCTAGCCCAGGCTTTGTTCAGGGATTGGGTCTCTGAACTTTTGGCAAGGAGACTGGCATTAAGACCAAGGAAAATGATGCTCTGACATGGAATGCTAGCACTGAGCTCTCATCAAAAAGGATGCATATGTAAAGAACACATCAACCAAAAAAAACACTCCTCTCATGGTAGAAAAGAAAGGAATACAGACCTGGAGATTGTAGTCCAAGGTGTGAGGTCAATGCTGCTTCTTTTCCAACAATTCACCACTTTACAAGAGGTGTGTGTGTGTGTCTGTGTGTGTTCCCTCAGGCCTCTCTCTTTTCTTCCATTATGGTTTGTCTGACTTTTGTTTGCTCATTAGTTTTTTTCTAAATATAGAAAGCAAAGAGAGTTGGGTGGGTATGGAGATGAGAGAATCTGAGAGGATTTGGGTGGAAGGGAAATCATGATAGAATATATTATACAAAAATTATTTTCATTAAAAATAAAGAAAAAAACAAAAATATTCAGGAGTAGTCACTAGTAGTAGCTACAGTGGGCAGTGGAAGATACAGGATCAGTGTCACCACAGATGAGAAAATGTTAGTCATCTGACAGTCTGACATGGATACACATATGGAAGACTCAGAGGCTATACTGGCTTACTGAAAATACAGTTCAAACAGTAGAGTCTTTGCTTAGTATATTCACAGTCCTGAGTTCTGACTTCGGTATGCTAATGTACACAAACACAGATAGACACACAGACACGCACATATACACATACCACACCACCAAAACCTTAGAATGTTCTAACAGACATCTACCTGTTACTTAATACCTTCGGTAATGCACAGAGACTTCATGCCAACTAGAAGAAAATTTCAAAAGTACTCTTTAAAGGCTCAATTATGACACAATCTTCACTAACATATGTGAGTGACCTCCTAATGGGAAGCATGCCCTTAAGTTAGAAGCCCAGGACAAGTTATTAGACCTTAGTTTGCACACAGGGAACATTAAAATATGGAACAAAACATAAAAAGGGAACTCTAAACTCATGCTCCATTCCATACTCAGTAAACATAAGAATGGGTTGCAAGTATATCTAGAAAAACAACAAGATTAAAACAAAACAAGTAGAATACAAATAAAGAGATCCAAATATATTCAGTTTAAAAGTTAAGTTTGCATGCGTGGGTCAGTTTCAGTGTGTAGACACAAGCCACAAACAATAATCTGATTTGTAACTTACTTATCCCTCTATTCCATTCACACAGTCATCTCAGAAGTGAAAGCCAGCTCAGACAGTAAGCTTTCCCCTATGCGTGTGCTGCATTAAAACATTACTCATTTAAAAAATAAAACATTGTAGTAGCTAAGTTCCCCTATTTTTACATATTTTACTACTTGGGCATATTGTTCCTACACTGAAGTCTGAGTCACCTACTATGGTAAGTGCCCGTCCTCCCATTCTATCCACCTTTTATGAGAAACCAAGTGACATCCTGTGTGGAAAGCTGAGGAAGACAAAACATAACTGACTTCTATAATATGCAGACACTTAATATAGCTTTTCAAAATTCTTATGATGCAATCATCCAGTAACTACTAGGATTAATATCTTAAAAAATCTGTCATGAAACCAAAATCCACTGGATCAATCTCCACATTTACTGATGAGTGGTAAGAATAAAGATTTGGGGTTCTATGATACAATATAGGTTGTAGCATCTTCAAATCAAATAAATCCAAAGTATTTAGGTCTAACACTGCTTGTTTGGTGGTATAGAAAGGTCCTTTTGTATTTGTGTTGCTTTCATTGGTTGGATAAAGAAACTGGCTTGGCCTTTTGATAGGGCAGCCCTTAGGTGGATGGTGTAGACAGAACAGAATGCTGGAAGAAGGGAAGTGTGGCAGACGCCATGAATCTCTGGCCTAAGACGGATGTAGGTTTGAATCTTGCCAGTAAGCCACAGTCACGTGGTGATACACAGATTTAATAGAAATGGGTTAAACAAGATGTGAGAGTTAGCCAGTAAGAGGCTAGAGCTAATAGGCCAGGCAGTAATTTAATTAATACAATTTCTGTGTGGTTATTTTGGGGGTTAAGCTAGCTGGGCAGGACGGAATAAAAGGACCCGCTCATCCTACAACAGTTTGATGACAATATAAAGGTAACACACTGAGGAAAGGTGACACTTTCAGAGGCCACTGATAAAAATAAAGTGAATATCAAGCTATATCAAATATTAAGCAGTGGCAATATTAGACAGCAGAGCTAATGAATGCTAAGGAAGAACCCAAGCCAACCATCTCTCTTGAGCTGGGATTCAATTATTTTGAGACTTACAAAAAAAAAATCACTGAAAACTTCCAAGTGGATTTGAAACAAGCTTAGTAAATGAAAGGTCCAGCTAGGAAGCTTCTGGTGACTATGTAGGGCTGTCACGGTGTCCTTCCTGCTAAAATGATTGTTCTCTTTCATGAATCATGGGAAAGAACAAATTGTAAAGTGAAGCCTAAAAAAAAAAAAATCACAAAAGAATAATAAAATGCATTTAGTAACTCTGTGTGTGGGGGGGATTTAAAATTTTGACAAACATTAACTATAAAAGGTGCATTCTGTTTTTAGCAACCACTTTGTAATCAGTGATTGAGTTAAAAGTAAAATTGAGAGACAGTGTTAATTTTGTTGAAATGAAAAATAACTTAAGCACCCTTTGTAATGGTAGTTATTAGAAAGAAAATGAAATGAAATTTCATTCGGGATAATGTTCATATTAAAAATGGTTTATTTAAATCTTAACAGACATTTCTTGACAGGATTTCCTTCTGTATGATTGTCAAGAGACTTATCTGACAGATAGTAATCATCATTGCTAAACAGAATTCCTTATTCATGGATTGTTTCGTTAATGTACATTTAATGTGGCATAGATGTCAAATAAACAAAAAGATGGATGGAGTTTCTCTAACCACTCTGTTCAATCCAGACAAAATAATGTTAAAAACAGACCCGGTAATAAATCATGGCCTGTTTGTCAATCTGCAGCAGGACTGACTTGCAGTGCCAATGCAAGGTTTTGGAACATTTTAAAGGTGTTCAACACAAATTTGGATGACATTTAAAGAATATTCTATTGTTTAAGTCACAAGGAAAGAAACTAAAATCAAAATGAACCATTTTATTATGGAGTTTCAGAATCCAGAGAACTCTATCCCCTTACTTGCTAAGCAAACTTTGCATACAAAGCATGTAACACCAAGCTCCTCTGCTAATGCTGCTAATCTGTCAGTGTGCATCACAACCGGGGTGTCTGCACAGTATACAGACCATGGAGAGTGCCTGAAAACACAACCCAACCATGGATCGGCACAATGAGCAAACACCCTAGAAGACTGCAATGTGAATGCTGAGGACAATAGCATGAGTTAGTGTTTGTCAGCTATGCTGAGGCATGAAAAAACCGAATAACATGCCTCGTATCAGTCTGGTAAAACAAGCACCCACCAGCCTCAGGAAGGAGACCGCATTATAGCCATTATTTATGGGGGGAAAAAAAAAACAAATTCAGAGAGATCAAGTGCCTTAGGCAAATCATACCTTCTGCCTAGAGAGCATGGCTAGAATGTAAGCCCGTTTCAATCTCAGTCATGGTAAAATACGATGATTGCAAGAAATGCTTAAAACTACAGTGGATGAAAGCAGTAGTAAACCAACAAAAGAACATTAAATGTAACTGGTAAGTTTCGATGTCTTTTAGCTCCCAATTCTAGCCCCCAGATCTCCAGAAGCAGACACCCTTCCCTAAGTCATTTCTAGCTACAAGAATATGTTCTTATTTCATTTGCTTTATGCCTAAAATAAAAAATTCACCTCACATTCAATTAATAAAAAAACCTAATGCTTATATATTTCTAATAGATAATTTGCCAATTCAAATCAAGAGTCAACATAGGAGGGAAAATGATGAATAAATTTTAAGTAGACATATACAAGTGTATTTTAATTTCATATTATCTCATGACCATTATAGAAAAAAGTTTGTTGTATATGAACAAAACAGTATCACTAAAAATTAAAAATTAAAAGTTATCTTCCATGTGAAGATAACTGAGTAAAGACAATATCACATTCCTCAGGAAGCTCGAAAACTCAAGGACATGAACATGTCCAGTGGTGAACTAATATATTATTGTGCAACAATGATATTTTTCTGATGTAATACATAACATATAGATACATAAATTATTGTGATGAAGGAGTTTTCTTGTTAAATGTGTTTTCTTCAATATGAAGGGTGAAAGTATCCTTACTGGGTAAATTAAAAAATAAAAAAAATTATTGGAGTCTAAAATTTTTTTTTAAAAAAAGCTACTTCTTAAATTGTTTAAAAGCATCAATCTTTTAATCTATAACAAGAAATACTAATAAATTAAATGTGTATGGAGTAGTCAATAATCAATACAAATAGAACAAGAAAATTAATTTTAAATTAAAGTCAGCTTTAAGGTTTTAGTAAACAGATAAGTTTTCAATTTAAATGATAAATTAGCAGTAAAACAGTTTCCACATACGTAGATTCTATTAGCATTTTCCATAAACATGTTACACTGTTATAAATGATGTGCCACTATTTCCATACTATTGCTAACTAGTTCATACTTACAATATCCAAGTCCTTTAAGTTCTCTAATTCTGCATTTCTACAAACATAATATTTTATAACCACCAATACAATATCTTACAGAAATAATAGTTTTTTTTCACCATAAAAATGTGTGTTCATTCTGTTCTTCTTCCTTTTCCTCAGAAGTTCTGCAACCATTGACCTTTCTACCATCCAGATGAATTTTACCTTTTACAGAATGCAACACGCAGGCACATATAGCATGAAGACCTCTCAGACCGATTTCTTTCATTTGTTAATGCTTATCATCGCTTAAGAAGTAACTGCTATTGAGTACTGCAAACACTTCACAGCCCAGGTAGACCAGTTGGTCAATTCAGTCACCTACTCAGGACATATCATTTCCTGCCATCTTTAGAGAATTAGAAAAACACTTCTGCGAGCCTTTGTATGCAGGTTTTAATGTAGACATGTTTTCAACTCATCTGGGTAAACACATGACTGTAATTACTAGCTGATTGGTAAAGTAAACATGTGTTATATAGTACATATAGCCGGGCAGTAGTGGTACACAATTTAATCCCAGTGCACTGGGAGACAAAGGCATATGCAGGCCTATCTCTGAGTTCACGACCAGACAGCAAAGGCTATAAGGAGAAAAGTCTGTCAGGAAGGGAAGAGGGAGGGAAGATGAAGGGAGAGAGAGAGGGAGGAAACACACACACACACACACACACACACACACACACACACACACACACAAACACACAAACATATAGTTTCAGGTCCGGACTCCAACTCCCAGCCTGCCAAGCGCTGACCCCTCCCACATGGTATTTAGGGTCGCCCTGGAACAAGGAACAGGTGGTTTTAGGATTGCTTGTGTGCTCCCTCTTTCTTCCCCCTGCCATGCCCCTGTCACTAAGGAGTGTGCCATCTATTAAACAGGGGCATTTGATTTGGCTTATTTTGGTTTGATTAGAGTTCTTTGCACCAATGGAGACGGGGTTGGAAAGGCAAAGAATCAGGGAGAGGAGAAGGAGCAGGCATGACCCACCTAGACCCTTCTACAAAACAGACTGCTGGTTGTGTAGGAATTCCATGAGGTGCCACCCTGGCTGTGCTGTGGTGGGAACTTTAAGTGATACAGTTGCCTAATAATCCTAAGAAACTCACCACTCACTGGCTACACTTGGGTAGAATTGCTTCTTTGGTTTGTTGTTAGTGCCCTATTTGAAGTAAAGAGACATTTATTTACATGTGCAAAAAAATGTCAAGCCACAAATGTGTTAGACATTACAGCCAGTTGCAAATGAAGAGGGAGGTTTTAAACACTAGCTGTTAAAGAGGGCTGTGGAGAAATGTTCCTGCTTCTCACACTTGAGGAAGATGGCCCAGCCTTTTCCAGTTACAAGTAGGTCAATGTTCATGTGAGAATCTCCTAATTTTTAAGAAACAAGGCAGATGTCTAAGCTGTCCTTACATAACTTTCTGTTGTGTCTAACTGAAATCTGAGAATGCCCAAATGTCACACATTAACCATTCCAACTGGATTACTTGCTCTCTACATATTCTCTGATGCACTATTTATATTTTTATTGTATTTTAATTGAGTTGTTCTCACTGCTAAGGTATAAAATAAAGTTGCTCACCACTATCCCCACCAAAAAATTTTTGAAGTCTGTGGCTTACATTGTAATTCTAATTTAAGTTTAGCTTTTCATAATTTTTATTTCTAACATGCTTTTAATTTTATATTAAAAAGGTTCTTGATAAGCCTAACATCACAAAGATTTGTGTCATTTCCCATTATATTAAAATTTTTGAACTGGATTTGTATGAGATCTGAAGTCTGTTTTTTTGTTTCTTTATTTTTCTTCCTTTCTAGCATGGAGATGTTTAGATACTCCAGTCAGCTTTTTTAGGAGAGCATTTTCTATATTATGTATCATTCCTCCTTTGTCATAGAACAGTTGATTGTTATTTTTCTTTCTGGGTTATTATGAAAAATTTATCATATTTTTTGGCTAATCACAGCATTTTATATTGCAGCACTACACTGAGACTTGTTGTCAAATTTAAAGCGTAGATAGACGCTCTTCACCAGTTTTGTGTTAGCTACTCAAGGTCTTTTGTGCCTCCATATAAATTATAGAAGCATTTTGTCGCTATCCACCCCTTCGAACTTTTATTCTGAGTGGATTTTGTCAAATGCCTTTTGCATACTGTCGTGTTGACGTCTGTTCCTGAGCCTGTTGATAAACTGACTAGCATGTGTTTCCAGAGGCTGAGCCATATTAGCCTCATATACCTCGTCAGTATTCTCTCTGCTTCCACTAGTACAGAAAACTGCCCTCAGTCTTAACTTAGGTATTTGTTAAAATTAACTAGTGAAACTATCTGGACCTTATCTTTCCTCCTTTACTAACCATCCTTTGATAACTATTGATTAAATTACTTTGATTAAGAGATTTTGGTTGTACTGTATCTGGAATTCACATTTCTCTTGAAAAACTGTCATATTCAGAAGAGTGTTTAGGTTGGCATGAATGAAAAGCGGCAGTTTAAGGGAATATTTTCACCACTTTGCTTAAGTTCTTTCATTTTGTTTTTGTTTTGCTGTTGGTTCTTTTGAATTTATCAAAGTCATTTAATATCTTTTTATATTTTTCTCTTATATTTTGTGACACATCTATATTGCCATTGAAGAATGGGTCTCAATTCATCTAGGTTACAAATTATATCTGTACTACTACTTTGTTGTCCTTTTAATATCTATGGGATAATGTCACTTCCTTTTACGCTCACATGGATAGCATTTAATTTTTTGTTTTGTTTTCTTTTCCTTTGTCTTGTTTAGCTTGGCTATAAGTTTATTAATATCACTTTCTTTTTAAGCTGTAAGATTTTTGGTTTTATTGATTTTCCCTATTAATTTATTTCCTTTCTTTGCTTACTTCATATTTTATGCAGTTTTTTCTAGGTTCCTAAAGTGTAGAATAATAAATATACTATTATACACTTGCAGGCTGAAAATATCCCTTCAATGTTGTTTTCACTGTGCTCAGCAAATGATTATAAATTATATTTTCATTTAAAAAATAGGCCAATTTAACTAATTTTATTTTAACTTTCCAATGTTTATACTTGAGTTCTAAGCCTCCTATATATACATTTCATCATCACATTCTTCATGTTCCTTAAGAACAAAAATTGGTAAGACTATTACCACCTGGATAATAACGTTGTGTGTTTTGCTCTGACCCCATCCATGCTCAAACAATTAAGCATCCTTTGTATATAATGAAAGGTAAACAAAAAGCTTCTTAAAAGTTATCAGGAATGGGTATTTGAGGTTTTCATTTATAACATGTAAAGATGACCCTAAATTAAGCCAGAAATAGCAGGAGAAATTAATCTTGGTTGTTAGCTCTGCTGTCCATCTACTTGTCTATGTGTCTTTAGGAATGGTTTGGAAGATAATGCAAGGCTGGATATCCGAGGTAAGATTGCTTTAAGAGATGTCAGTACCCAGGCTGTACCTAAAAAAAAAAAAAAAAAAAAAAAAAAAAAAAATTCTTTCATATTTTATTAGAGAACGTTCCTAATTTACAACACATTCTAGCAATTGAAAAAACAAAGATAAAAACGGGTAATGGTAAATCCAATTAAATATTCTTTGGAAGGAAATGCGACAAATGAGTCAAAGGGTTCTGTATTCTCGCCACTCTCCCACTCCTTATACACCAGAATTTCTGTGGTTTAATTGGCTGTATGTAAAATAAGAATGGCATTTGTTCTTTGCAACTCTCTGGCCCATAAATGCTTTAACTTTCAAAGGGTGCCAAAATGTACAGGTTTGATTCTGCCAATTTGATGAAAACTAAAAATCCTTCTAAACCACTGAATGCAGATGGAACAATGGGTTTGTTTGGCAGATATCTTTCACAAAAATAACTTCAGAGGAAATGAAAAAGTGACACATGAAAGTCAAAATTTCACACACAAGAATCTGCAATCCTAACCCTTGTAACTATGACAGATATGCAAAATACAAACTGTCTGCGACGGGCCAAGACGCTCTAAACTCTCATACAGTGATTGAAATTCTACCTGTACAGGGCCAGGATTTGCATAATGAGCCAGGACATGGGCCTTCCACTTCTTTTAGCTGTACTATGTCTGGAATTCACATTTCTCTTCAAAAACTGTCATTTTCAGAAGAGTGTTCAGGTTGGCATGAATGAAAAGCAGCAGTTTTAGGGAATATTTCCACCACTTTGCCTTAAGTTGTTTCATTTTGTTTTTGCTTTGTTGTCTGTTCGTTTTCATTTCCTCATGTTTGTTTGTTGCTTATTTACTTCCAGACCACCAGTCAGGGATTTTCCAGTCCGCATTACACAAGCACTGTAGGAGAGGCAGAATGATTCCCAGTGGGGTTAAGTGTTATGGTCACCTGGAACCCATTTTAAAGTGCCATGCAAAAGCCTTTTGAATTAAGGGAACTGATGAAGAGGACCGGGCATTAGTGATTTTTAAAGGCTACTCCATGCTGCAAATCAATAAATATAATTAAAGTAGAAGATGTTCAGAGGTTCAAAAGGCAACTCACGACAGTCAGTATAGACATTAAAGGAAACGGAAATTAAAGTTTCCATTTTAAATCTTTCCCATCACAGATTTGGTGAAGTTACTTTACTTTAGGAAAGCTTGCGCTAGAAAAAGAACGATCCAGAAGGTCACACAGAAAATTCTGCACTAGAGAAAAGGAACTTGGACATCAATCTGCTTCGCTTGCCCTTCAACCACTTTCTTCTTACCTCCTTCTCATGGTATTATGCATGGTTTTGTAATTTTAACACAGGGACTAACTTTCTAATGCTCTGACATAGACAATAGAAAATTTGCTACAAAAGATAAAGTGTATAATTTGAAGAGGAATCAATAGATATGACTTTTGTAAGAAAACAACAAAAAAGCTCTTCTGTTACCTCAATTATAGGAAGTTACTTAATGCAGAACAAAAAGCTACAAATCCAATATATTGATTAGGATTTGTTATTCAGAAATCACACATCTCATTAGGTATCAGTAAACATTATTAAACACATGTCAACACCATTGTGTGCAGATTTGAACCATCTGTTCCTTAAATTTACAAGTCAAAATTACCTCATATATTTTAATGTAATGTTAAACTTTGATAATCAGGTCAATCCATTAATTAGCTGGATGCTAATTTTAATTGGAAATAAAACATATTTATAAAATAAAACCCAAGCTAGTGAGTTCTCTTAAAGAAACAGTCATATCAGTAAATAAATTAAAGTTTTACAGGTAAGCATTTTGGAAACAGGAGCATCTACCACCTATGTGATGGGTTTCTGAGGAAATGGATTTACATTTTAACATTAGTTGTGTGTGTGTGTGTGTGTGTGTGTGTGTGTGTGTGTATCATGTATGTAAGTATACAAAATGTCTACTGCCAGCTTTTAATTAAAGTGTAAAGTATTACTATTTTCAGAGAATTGCATGAATGGCAAACAGTTCTTCATTTACATTCTATAGTTTATCCTTTGGAAAAGTCAAGGCAAGGTACATAACATAACCTAAGCTACGAATAACATTGCTGTCACTGAAAAATACACATGAAAGGCTTTATTCTGGAGCATCCATCCACGTAGGAGACCCAGAATATGTATGTGGCAGTGACAGGGGGAAGGAAAGAGATAGGTCCTAGAGGAAAGATGCACAGGAAGCTGGTTCAGCCTTGGCTGCTAAGAGCACACATCACATCCTCCTATCATAAGCCCTCCTATAGCATTCCTTTAGTTAATAAGGGGGGACTAAAATATTTCTGTACTTTGACTATCAGAGAAGTCCATGCTTATACATCAACTTTAATTTTTGTATACATATTACTAAAAATTTCAAGTTGATGTTCACCTTATAACTCAAATTTACTTTTGTATTTATTTGACAATTACCATATAGCCTGTTTCAAATCAGAGTTAACCATAGTTAGAACTCTGAAATACGAATGCATATAAAAGTATAAGTCTGAAATATAATGGGTATGGAATTCAGAATCTATGTACCAACTCTAAGGTAGCAAAACCAATTCTTTAAAAATCATGCATTTTTCATACATAAGCCTTTATCTAAAAGGAAATTTAAAATAAGAATTTCAGATACATAATGTTAAATGCCATATATAAACTCAGCATGTTTGAACAGATTAAAACATTTCTTGTCTTTATACTGTCAAATAAATAAAGAGCTTCATATATGGGGGATTATCAAAAAACCAAATGCTTTATATTTAGAGTGAAAAATTGAATCACAACTGTCAAAGATCAGGCTGCTACTTCTGATAACAAACGTGATGAGATAGCATCTAGTTCAATATACGCTTTCAACTTGACATGCGAGCTAATAAAAAGGAAGTTGTAGTATTTATTTTGTTTCTTGTACAACAGAAGTCTCTAAAGAGTGATGATCAGAAATGCCCAGTAGCACTGCATGAACACAGACAACTTTTTATCTGAAGACAGATTAACTGGTCTACACACTAACTGCAGTAAAACAATAACTGCTTGAATTGTATTTGTATAAGATTTTTAAATTACTATACATCTATGACTGTATCTCAAGGAGAGAATGTCTGTTTTCCATTTCAAAATAAATATAACACCTACACTATTGTAATAAAACAATTTCCCTTCATTCTTTAGCTATTTACTGTGTGCCAGACCCTGCATTATCCTCTTCTACATCGTTAATCAGATCTCATCTCCTGTCAACATCTCTTTAAGAAGAAGGGATGAAGGAGAAAAGGTAGCCAACTTTGGGTACATTAACTATACTGAGATGCAAATCATACAGTAGAACTAACATACTGTGTGCTAATCAACAAACCCCAGTAGGTTTTCGGGTGCAGGACTGAGTTCTCCATTGTCTTCCTTCTCATCCTCAGCTTCCTTAAGTTGGTAGTCTTGCTTTTCTCCTTCTCCTTCAGCCTCACAAACTCACAAAACCCTGTCAAAGCTTCTCAGGCTGTGAAATTTGTTTACTTTCCTGATCAACTCTACTTCTCTATTTTAAGCTCCAAGGCCACTCACTATTTTCACTTAGAGCTCTATAATCCCAACTGTTTGTGATAAATGTGCAGCAGACGTCCTGACTTTTGTAAAGTGTTCTGATAAGGCAACTTAAAAGCTTTGTCCTTTAAGATAGAGAGGTAAGCAAAAAAAAAAAAAAAAGGAAAATAATAAAATAATAGTTCCTTTTTGAGCAAACACTGCGAGTGTGCCAGTAGAAACACTATGCACCTTAGATCGCTAAGCACAAATAAATTATCTTCCCCCCTTCCTCGTCTACTACCACATCTTTCCTATCTTTCTTTTGACTTTGATGTCTCTGTCACTGTCATAGGTCAGGTATTGTATCTCAGCCACTTACCAACTTTCTGGCACTATAGCTATGTCACCCAGCTCTTCCCAATAGAACTTTCTGCAGTGGTGGGAATGGGCTGAATACTTAAAAGAAAATACACTTATTTGCAATGCAAATACAGTAAATATGACTCAGGGAAAAAATAACTGTGTAGCTTAGATTAAATCTGAATTATCAAATTTAAGTAGAAATATATCCTCGATGACAACAGTACTAGGCCAATAGGCCTCCACCTTCTTTTTCCTGCTAATAGAATTACTTTCCTGAACATATCTGATCACACTACCTGGCTTGGCTTACAGAACTAATGTATGTCTAGAAAACCACCACTGTGAGGTATGACATTTAGGAATATTTACTCGCTTCCTATTTCACTTCTATTTTCCCCAATTCCTGTCCCATGAAGAATGCAAAGAATGTCCTATGAAGAATGCAAAGGCCATTATACACACATGTGCAATGCAATAAGCTTTATGCCAACTGTTTTCTTTTGTTTATATTTTTTTTTCCAGAAAATGCATACTTAATTCAAGAATCAGTTTATTTTTCTCTTTTTCCTCTGGACACTTAGCCACTACCCTCTTCCAGCTAAGCTGACCTCTCTGGTCTAACTTGACTGTCATACAGTTTTGTAAACAGCTCCATTAAAGCACTGAATCATCGTAATATGAATAAGTAAATATAAATAAGCAAACAAATACACCTGTGGTTTACCTCTAGGAAATGGGAATTCCACATATGTCAGGTAAAATATTTATGGCCTACCTCAGTGATGGGCTGTGGGTAAACCACCCATCGCAGGGTTTACCCCAAGTAAACACTGATGCACAAAGCCTATGGTGGGTGTTGCAGGATATGTCTCCTGCAGCGGGAAATTTAAGCAAATACAGAAAGTTGTAGTTATAAAGGCAGGAAAATAAAAGAGGAAGAGAGAAGTTCATGAAACCTTGATGCCTGTGGAGGCCTGGGCTTAGGACAGCTGTAGGAAAAGGTGACTATAAAGTTACCATGGGGATGGCCATTCACCAGCCAATAGCCAAAGCTGAACCAGATTCTCACAGTCTCTACCAAGCTAGGAATAATAAAAGCCAAATTCCTTAATCAGAGAGTGTGGATGTCACCAGGTTAACTGATAAGAATTTATGACAAACAGATCACTAAAGTACTATTACCGTGACACATACTCCAAGAAAGACGTCTGTTATACAAAACACTGAATATGTTAGTTACAGATAAATTCAAGTTGGAAAGAAACCAGAAGAAAACAATAAGGCATTGAATAAACTCACTGAGTTTTCATAACCTCTAAAACTACGGTTGGATAGAAATATTTTTAATTCATCAATGAGGTCTGAAATGCATGTATTCATAAAAATATTTTCTCTTCATATATATAGAAATGTTACCTCTCTTTTAGTCTGCACATGCAAAATAATGTAGAGAAATGTTTAAACAGTTAAAGGCAAAAGAACTCAGCAGTCCTAAGCAACAGTTAATATACATCACTAAATGACGGTACCTGAACTAAATAAATATAAAGCCTAAATGATATTTTGATGTTCTATTTCACTGGTTTGAGAAAGCATAGGTTTAGGAAATAATTTAGTTATTAAACAAAATCCTTCAGTTGGATTTGCAGATCAGAGAAAATTAATATTTGGATTTAGTTCAGAGGTTGAGTAAATTAGCTCAGTTCACTCTAGGTTTGAGTTCATGGTTCAGTTCAAGTTCTTGATAATGAGCCCATCAAAATAAAAATATTTAAATAATGTAATCAGAGCTGACATTTAAGAGTAAGTGTTCAGGCAAATATGTGTTTAAAAAAAAAAAAACAAACTCACTTTACAGAGAGAGCTAAGGTCAAATCCGAAGGTTTGAGCATTCCGGGAGCCAGCATTCATGTAGTTTCCCATTAGCAACACAAGTTCCAGCAACTTGCTAAAGCTGTTGCTCTTCTTGATCTCTTCGCAGGCAGTACTGACAGCCATGATGTCAGGTTTGATGTTGTTCACCTGCTCTTCAAATTGAAGCTTAAAGAGAATAGCACTGAGCCGTGGCCGGAGTCTCTTCACATTGCTCATCTGATTGAAAAGAAAATAGCAGATTTCCTTTAAAATGCATGGTATACTTCAGTACTGTACCTCAGCAAGTAATCTGGGATGATTTATTGGTATGACAGTACGGAAGAAGCAATATGTCCCCTGAAACTGATGGCAGGAAGAGGAGAGCTCTGCTTGTTTCTGTAAGGAATCCAGCCATCCTTCAAAAACAAAATTAACAATTCAGATATACAATGAAATGAAAGCTTTAATGAAACAGTGAAATTTAATTAAGCAATCAAATAAACATTAAAAAACCCCAAAGTTTTAAGAAATGTAACAGGATACACAGGAAACAGACTGCTAAGCAATCACATCGACACGAAATAATCTTTGTTCAATACTGAAATACATTGGGTCATGTTTAAAACATATTCAGAAAGGTCTAAAAAGGGTTTGTTTGCCTCAAATAGCAACTGCCGTCCTCAGAAGCCCTGCTGACTAACAGTATGTGTTAGATAGAGGGAGAGTAAATAGGTCCCAATTTGTACTAAATTGACTTTCTTCATAAACACAGAAAGTAGAATGGCTCCTGACACATACTAAATTAGCAGAATCAAAGTTAGGAAACATGGGCATAGCAGGAGACAGAGTGGCACAAAGTCACAGGGCTGTCACACGCCAAGGTAACCTTTGAGAGGGACTCAGTTTTGCTGCTGAGGAATACAGAAGGCGAGACTTGTAAGCAAGAACCAAGGGGCCCATTCTTCCCTTACGTTAACACCCTCTGTTCAAGCTACACACAAGGCGAAAATCCACATAGGTGGCCAAAGAAACTGGCCCTCGGTTACAATGAATTCCTTCATAAAATACATTATCAATATGAGGTCTGGGTAACACAGATGGGGCAGGAATAATAAAACTGTTAAAGCTGTTTAAGCAAAGATAAAAAGACATTTGAGGAAAAGACAGATAACAATGAGACAACACAGCAGGACTAAAGGAGATGAAGTTTCTTGTTCAAAATCCACAAGGAGTAAGATGAGATGTTAAATAAAACTTGTATGGAACACAAGATACAATTAAAATCAGGATTATTCCGTAATTCTAAATTTTCTTTAGGTCCCCATAAGATTATCAGCACCCCCCAACCAGCAGGAAGTAGTCAGGAAAACTACATCCATGTTCCCAAAAAATGCACTATGGATATTTTCCTTTGTTTAGAATATTGGTTACAAGTTATTATGGCTAATGGTCAGGAGAAAAGCTAAACAAAGGATATTTGATTCAGACTTCTTGTTTTTTTTTTGTTTTTGTTTTTTTTTTAAAGAGGGGGAAGTGGTGTGGGACAATGGTCTGTATTCTGTCAATTATATTTTAAATAAACGCTGAATTGCCAGGAAGGAAGTATAGGCAGCCAACCAGACAGGAAGTAGAGGTGGGTCAATGAGAACAGGAAAATTCTGGGAAGAAGGAAGTCCTAGTCTGCAGTCCTATCCCAGCCAGAGAAGAAGCAAAATGTGACTGCCCTGCTGAATAAGGTACCGAGCCACGTGGCTAACACAGATAAGAATAATGGGCTAATGTAAGTTGTAAGAGTTAATAAGAAGCTCGAGATACTGGGCCAATCAGTTTATTACTGAAAAAAGAAAATCAGGATTACAGGATTATTTAGAAAAATGTAACATGCTCATATACATGTCATTTAATTTAAATGGTATTTAAAGAAAATGTGACTGGAGAGGACTTGCATAGAATAATAAGGGCTTGGATTAGACTCTGATTTAAAAAGATGGTACGGACTGCAGTTGCTTCTCAAAATACCACAGAGTATTATACTAATTATAAACGCTCAGTCGATAACTCAGGCTTATTACTAAGTCTTACATTTAAATTAACCCATATTTCTATTTATGCTTTGCCATGTGGCTCATGGCTTGTTTCATCATTTTCTACATATCCTGCTTACTTGGTAGCTGGGTGGTATCTACCTGACTTGGCCCCTCTTCATTCCAGCATCCCAGTTTGATTGTCCTACCTAACTTTATCATGTCTTGCTATAGGACAAACAGCTTCTTTAATACCTAGTGTGAGTAATGCATATTCATAGTGTACAGAAAGATTATTCTATCCCACAGCAGTGTGCAATGCAAGAAGCAAGCTTCTAAGAACCAAACTAGAATAACTAGTGAAAATTCCACTCTAGAGGCACTATGAACACTGCAATTTCTGTCTGGGGAAAATGAAAAAAAAAAAAAAGAAGAAGAAATACCATTTTCCCTTACAATAAAGTAAAAAGACAATAGGCTCAACAAAGGTATTTTAATGTGTTGTGTAGCTTGAGCAATATAAACTTATAGAAAGAGAAAAGGTCACTCTATTAGAAAATTAAGTCCTACAATACACTGATATCTGTAATACAAAAAGTAAGGATAAATGGTGATTACCTCTCATAACATTATTATATTTGGCTTAAAATACATCTCATGACCTCAAACAGATAAACTTCCCTAAATTATTTATTATCCTTAAACACTGTGATGCCCAATAGCCACATACCTTGGTTGTGCAGATGCTACTGTATTAAATTTAATACCTTTAGAATAGTGAGGAACACAGAGCACTAAAATGTAGGACATATAATCACGGCCACGCAAAAGGTGAATGATGAGCCATGACATCTCTAGTTTTCCTTGGTCCTCATTTGCAAATTAGGAAATCAGGTCAAGGCACTTTGCAGGTAACATTAGAAATAATTCTCTAGTATCCCATGTAATGCTGAGATATTATTGCAAAATGTTAATTCTAGCAGATATTAATGTACTATTTTATGCATAAAGAAGAAGAGGGAAAAAATGGCTGTTTAAATGCCTAGATTATATCACCCCCAAATATGCTAAAGTTTCTCTTCTGACAAGCTAACCATATGTAGCCAACAGAAAGTAATTAATTTTCCTAGAAAAACATAACCCAGATTTGTATGACTAATGAGTGTATCTGGCACCGAGGACAGGTACCTGGGAAAGAGAAAGTCCATGATGTAATGCTGCATATTCGTGAAACCCTGAGAAAGCAAAGTCATGGGAGATAACCTACAAACAGCTGCTGTGAAGAGGACTTTGGTTTTTATTAGATATCTGGTACATATTGCTCATTCTGCAAACTCGGATAAATTAGTATTAGGCTGTTTCTAGATTACATGTCTGAAGCAAAATTACTGTGTTAGAATGCAACTTACAGGTCAGCCTTAGCCCCTTGTGGTGAACGGATTCCTTATTTAAGGATGAGACCACATCAGAGCAATGGCCTAACGACAAAAATATTAAGAGTATTCTTCTGAATGGAATTTAATCAATGTTTGCTTCAGGTAGACTAAAATTTTAAAAGGATAAAGTTGGGGAAAATATTGTACAAACTTGAAAACATTTTCTTGTCCTGACTATTTCCCATATTTCACCAACACTGAGGACTTGCATCCTGCTCGTAGGGAACTTGCAGCCCGCTGAAGGCAGAAATGGAAAGCCTACCTGGTGCTGTCCAGTACTGGGACTGGAGCAGAAAGCCGTGGAGGAGAGAGCAAATAGAAAACACAACAAGAGGGCAGGAGGAAGAGGAAAAGTGGACTGCAAGCTAAATAATGAGAATGTCGGGGGAAACCATGACTTCATTTTACAGTTAAGATTATTGTTTGAATACAAACTCAAGATACCCAAGTTTATCACAGTTATTTATAATCTGAAGATCAATCTAAAAAATTAAAAAGTGCTTTGACTTCAGTTGTATTTATTTTTTGGTTTTTCAATACAGGGTTTCTCTGTAGCTTTTGGAGCCTGTCTGGAAACTAGCTCTTGTAGACCAGGCTGGCCTTGAACTCACAGAGATTCGCCTGCCTTTGCCTCCTGAGAGCTGGGATTAAAGGCGTGTGCCACCGCCAGGTGACTTCAGTTGTATTTTTAAAAACTGCTTAAAAAGATGTAATTTTTTTTTTTTTAACGAGTCTGAGGGTTTTGCATGTATGTCCGTGCCCCATGTACCTGCAGTGCATGCAGAGGCCAGCAGATGGCAACGGATCCTGGGAAACAAGAGTTACAGATAGTTAATGCAGCACCATGGGAATCAAACTGGGTTTTCTGGGAGAGCAGAAAAATCACTGAGCCCTCTTCTCTAGCCTATCAGCCTAATTCTGAAGACAAAGGATTACAACTGATGACCATCACTCACAGATAACACCAGCTGATTAAAGTGCTAACTAAAGAGTAAGGTCAAAAGTAAGAAGCAAGGTCAAAAACAAAAAAGAAAACTTTTTTCAAACTTCTATTTCTTGGGCATAAACATGAGTGGTGGCGTAGAGAAATGCAAAAGTCAATAAAAAAAAATCAAAGAAGCAATGAGAATAGACTGGGACCATTATGAACTGTGAGTGACACAAAAGTCCTAACTATTGTTTTTGGAGCCCACCTCTACACAGTTAGTACTCTCTTCAACAGTAGAAGATGTAACATCCCATAATTTCATTATGGGATAATTTTATCCATTATTGCATAGAAGAAAACCAACTTTTTAAATTTTATACCAGCTGCGTATTAACATTCACTACAGTTCTCTTTCAAGTCCTTTTAGTCAGGAGTTGGACTTAGGAAAAATTAGAAGGATTTTTTTCCTCGTCTACTTGGCAGAGTTTATATGGTCTTACCTCAAAAGAAACTTAAGTGATCAATCAATCTCTTTGTCAATATTCCTTAAAGTCATAAAACTAACCAGTGAAGTTTCTAGCACTACATAACCAGTTGATTGAAAAGATCCAGCTAGAATATAACTGCCCTAATGCTCCAGATGCCCACGTGGCAAACATCTACCTTGCACCTTAGCACCACCTGAGGACCAGTGTGGAAATCCAGTCACAATGTGTAAATCACCTGGAAAGGTCCTGAAGCTGTGTGTGCTATGTTTTCTTATGAGAATGAACATAGTTTCTAGGGAATATGTCCCTTCCAGCTGTGGCCCGCTGTCATCTCGATGTCTTTCCGTTCTTCGTACACAGGACTGACACTGACATGCTGAGCTGGCAGGGATCCTACAGACCTGCTTTTCTGTCTCTTTTACAGCCTCT
Organism: Microtus ochrogaster; assembly: GCF_000317375.1. NCBI lineage: Eukaryota > Metazoa > Chordata > Mammalia > Rodentia > Cricetidae > Microtus > Microtus ochrogaster. Next base: position 6,007,516 of record NW_004949104.1, read on the forward strand.
GCTTAGACCTGTGTAAGAGTACACCCTTCCATTTTCTGTGGGAGAGGGATGAGAAACAACAAGGTGGTCAAAACAGCTGCTCTGCTTCTCAAAGACAAGAACGGCTGAGAAAGCACTGGGATCTAACACGAGTGAAGACATTAAAGCAAAGTTTTAAACTCGCTCTTTCTAATTATGTGAAAAAATATGTCTATCTTCCACTGTTAGCAGGCCAATATGTTCATGATCTCCAGAAAACTCAGGGAGAAAAAAAAGTTAATTTCATTTGTAGGAAAAGCTGTTAAAAAAAAAAAAAAGAACGAAAAAGAAAGAAAAAACTATTCATGTGCCTTATGTCTGGGTAGTACTCAGAATATCAAAAATGTTTTTAAAATAAATGTGGCCTTATGATATTAAAGCTGTTATGCTAAAATTATTTGAGAAAACTAAACAACAGCAAAGTACATATGGTAAAATTTTTACATACTTATAGATGCAAAGCAACGCCAAGGCTTGTACATTTATACTCCCTATAAATCTGCTTTCAATTTCACTGATTCCTCTGCTCGCTCCAATATACTATTAAATCTATGAATTAAAAATTTCAATTTAGTTATTGAACTTTTCAGTTCTAGTATTCCCATATGGTACATTTTTGTCATTTTCATTTCCTTGCAAGTATTTCTTAATTAAGACCATATTTTCGTTTCCTTGTCTACTCCCTTCCCCCAGCCCTTTCCTATTGGGCTTGAAGATCACCACAGCATTCACATTATGTTTGCAGACGTGAAATCCACAATTAAAACCATTTGGAAACAGATTTATTTTGCCATTTTCCCTAACAATTTCTCTAATTTCCTTAATTTTAAGTACTGTATTTTCAAGCGGGGCCCACGCAGAATTTCACAGCCTCCTTTTGGAGATTATGTGGTCTTACTTCAGTAGATAAAAACAGCCACTAGTTGATCATCACATTGGGTGCCCAGGGCTTCCTTCCATTCCTTTTCTGTTTAAGAAGTACTGTAAATTAAGAGGTATCTCTCTAACATTCTAAGTAGAACTCAATCTATATCTTCCCTCGGGAGGTGAATATTAGTTTTGAGGTGCGAAGTGGCATCAAGTAGATCTTTCCCTATGGTGGTGTCCCTCATGCCTTAATAGCTTTCTGTCTCTTTTTCCTTGGCTCAAGTTGTTATCAAACATGATGATAAAGCATTCCTCCAGTGGACAGGGCCAGAAGTTCAGTGCCTCCCAGCATTGCTGGACGTGCAGATGCCATTCGACACTCGTCCTGTTGGATGTTCAGATGCTGTAGTTTACATTTGTACTTCCGTAGCTGCTCTGTGTCAGCCACTAGACAAGGTAGATACCTACAGAAGTAGGTATCAAGGTAGATAAGAGCCAGGTGCTCCTTCCTCTTTTGCCCTGCAAATGGTGGTTCTGGTACAATTGCTTTCTGCCTTGTGGCTCAAAGAGCATAACCTTAG
>NW_004949104.1:6009241-6024902 GCF_000317375.1 Microtus ochrogaster
GGGAATTGAACTCAGGACCTTTGGAAGAGCAGGCAATGCTCTTAACCACTGAGCCATCTCTCCAGCCCCCTGCTCTAAGTTATCTTTAAGAATAATTTTTTTGACAGAAAAAAAGGCTAGGAGGGGCTGAGTTCTGGAGATGTAGGAGTTTTTTATTTCTTTTCTCATGGAACACAGCTTTGATAAGAAAGCCTGTGTATTTTCTCTAGTCTTTGTATTCCACATGGCTCTCATAAATTTGTTAAATTATTTCTTTATATTTTATGGTCTCTGGTATTAATAGAAATGGAATTCTAAAAGCATTTTTGAGGGTACAAGTTCTATTAAAATATTGAAACCCACTTCACCTAAATTAACCAATTATTTATTTCTTGCCTCATGTTCCATCATATTCTATACTGTGGCTACATGAACTGGCATCTACAAGATTTTTCTGTTAGGCGTTTCCTTTTAATAGTACTAATTCATGAAGATTCTTTTAGGCCACACGGGTACTTCAAATATATACAATTATATAATATAGATCAAAAGTTACTTGTGTATTTAGAATATCAAAAGTTCTACATGTATATGTCAAAAGTTCCACATGTATATAACATATCAAAAGTTCGACATGTATATAACATATATCTAAAGTTCCACATGTAAATAACATATCAAAAGTTCCACATGTATATAACATATATCAAAAGTTCCTATGAGAATAACACTCTGACAGAACAGTCAGAATTTCATAAATTCTGAAATTTATGAAAACTGACCTTTATAGACCTTTCAAACACAATAGAGCTTTAAGGAGAATGGAATAAAACTTCAAATGAGCCAGGATATATCTTCGATAATTATACATTAAACTAGAAGTAAAAGAAAATTGCCCAATTCTACAGTAATTTATTTGACAGTCTCATTTCCCCAGTATATTTCCTGCAAAGATTTACAGAGATCCATGAGACATCTGTATTCAAACTTCGGGGTACAAAAGAAAACATCCTAGGCAATGGATGATATTCTCAACCAAAAACCACCCTACAAACATTGCTTGCAAGGTGCTGAATCATAAGACATCCTTGGCTTATATAAACACTAAAGGCTTTACTCCTAATGAATGATGTAGGACTGACTAGCAATTAGGATGTGACTAGAATGGTGTTTTGTTTTGTTTTTCCAAATGAAACAAGTCAACTATGCAATAAAATTTCAGTACTATATAGATGGCCTAACTAAAAAAGGTCATGCTTTGATACAAACAAGAAAAAAAGAGTATATAAACCATCAAAAAGACCTACAATTGCATTATAAACTTAAATGCCTCCCATTTTTGTTTTGATTATATAGACTATTTTAAATCCCTAAATTAAAAACGTAGACACATAAGTTCTAAAAATATTATCTAAAATGAGCAACAATTTCAGGTCTTCATTTAGATAAACTTTGTACTTATTAAGAACAGCAAAGTTAAACTTATAAAGGTTAAAAGCAATTATCCACAGGAAGGCAGCATACAGAAGTCCACAATAAAAATAACTGAGTTCAAAAGGTACCTATAGCAAACAGAAACACAAGAGACATTGGCACAATAAGGAAAGAAGGATGGCCTTTGGTGTTATGAATAAATGAAAAATGTGGCGATCTAGGTAAAGAATGAAGGCAGATGGCATTATTCTAATCAATACTTGCATGAGGACTTGGCATGCAAGCCCCAAAGCATGAAACAGTGAAAATAAAGAGAAATGTGCACTGATGACAAGAACCTGGAGATGGATGAAACAGTGGGCAAGGAAGAGAGGAGGAAACGATGAGGGGAAAACAAAAACCAACTCTCTTCAAAATCATGATGTAACAAACCACAAGAACAAAAAGAAAACCAAAATGAATTCCAGGAGACCAGAATTACCGATAAAGGCAATCCTTGAGTAGGAAGGGAAATGGTGTCAAAGAGATAGAATGCAAATAAAAATAGACAGGGGTTGGTGTGCTACTGTTTGATTTTTTTTTTTTTTAATGCTAGAGCCTCATGGAGCCCAGGCTCATGTAATGGCAATGCTATCCCTGAATATTGAATCCCCCTGCTTCTACTCCCTAAACACTGGAATTACAAGCATGTACTATCATGACTGGACAGAAAAAGTTAATCAGAGATTTAGAATCTCCTTTAAAAATATCTTCTCTAAGGATGATGAGATTGATCTCCAGGAGAAGACATGGAGCCAAGTCCACTGGCTTGACTTCTTTCTGTCCCTGGAAATCACATGGTGGAACAACAGATATGGCTTTAGAAATACCTTCTGATTATGTTACATGCTCCCCATGTGGGCGTACACATGCAGGCTAATTAAATAAATGTAAACTAAATGAAGAATATTCACTTCAAAGGCAATTAGCAAAATAGCAAAACAACATGAACATGTAAGTTACCAAAAACACTGAAGGCTTTGTTAAAAGGAATTGTAAGAAGGCAAAAAAACAGTACGAAAACCACATGAATAGAAACTAGAAGATGACAACTTTAAACTGATGCATACATGACCACATTTTTTTAAAGTCTAAATCATTTATTTTACCTTTGTTATGAGATAATATACTATGAGCCCAAGCTATAAATAATTGCAAAAATAGTCCAATTTGAGTGTAGAAATCTCAGAATTGGTAAAAAGCAAAACTCAGATTGGAGTATAGGTTCGATAGTGGAACCTCTCCCTAACATATTACCCTAGCTTCATAAAAAGATAAAGGAGTGGAAAATGGGCAGGCTACCTAGCCTAACCATCATTCTGTCTACAAGAACGATAGGCTAAGGGGAAAAGATACTGTAATCAGAAAAAATATGAAGTTTGGCATCAATCTATTTGGTTATGATGAACAGCATAGCATTACCATTACCAACTGTCTTAGTCACTGTTCTATTGCAATGAAGAGATACCATTACCATGACCAAGGCAATCTTCTAAAAGAAAACATCTAATTGGGGGCTTGCTTACCATTAAGAGGTTGAGTTCATTATCGTCATGTCAGGAGGATGAGAGAACGCAAAAGCAGGGAGAGAAAGGCAGAGAGATAACTGGACCTAGCATGGGCTTTTGAAACCTTAAGTTTCTCCTAGTGATACATTTTATCCAGCAAGGCCTAGGCCCAATCCAATAAGGTCACACTCACTTGCTACTCTTCATTAAAGATCTGCATAACAATGATCACCATTAACCACGTGACATGAGAAATATAAGGCTGTTTCTAAATCTTTTCTATCAATGCTACTAATCCAATACTCATCAATTTAGCTTCTGGCAAATTTTAGCACAAGGGCAGAAAACAGCTATATTCTTTGTGAAAATATCACAAAAACAGTCTCTAGAGCAATTGTTAATTAATCACAAAATAAAAGCAGGATCTAAACAACACCTTCAACAGCATAACTCATGGGTAGAATGCCGGAGCTAGGTCCAAAACTGAATCAACTAAGAAATATTCAAGGTTGTTTGTTTGTTTTGTTTTGTTTCCTCCTTTTGTGGGAGGCTGAGGCAGAGGCAAATTGAATTGGCTCCCAAGCTTCAGAATAGCTTATTTAAAAGTAATGAGAAAGAGGTGTTTCCTGTGATGTTTGCCAACTAGCTTACATTTTTAAGTGATAACAACTCAAAATAGCTCTTACATGACTAATTCTCAGATATTTTGTATGTGCCATTTTATACAATATTGCTGTTTCTCTCTGATGTCACCATATTAATGTCAAAGAAGCTTGGTATTTATTGCAAGTGCAGGCTCACTAACAATGACACCTTACTGTGTTTCTAAGTTTTGATTGTTTGTTGTATTCATTCTGCTTCTCCAGTAGAACAAAGAACTTTCATTTGGAGACTTCTACAAAGAATTCACAGGCTTTTCAGAAATCTCTTCAATGTTTACTCGAAGTTACTCTTCAGGTCAATACAGAGGTAGAAACATTTTGGGAGCATTCAAATTTAGCCCTCAGGGTACTTTTGATCAAGTAACTCTCTAGCCTTCAATAAGGAAGAGTTCCCAATCTTTGTGAAGACGATAGAGATGAGATCTGAATCTGAAAGTCATACAGAATGTGAGAACAATGAAAATATTGGCCAAACATGACAATCAGGCAATGCGCGGAATGGATGAGAATATAAGAAACATGCACGGAAACCTGCATTTGAAGAGAGTGAGCAAAAAGCAGTGTCTAGATACCTTTGTTACCACAATCAGCAGTAAACTCTGGATAACTCCATGAACAGCAAGTACCAAGCTGAGGCCACAGCAGACACAGTACCTCCGAGATGAGGAAAAACAAAGCAGGAGAATAAATTACACAGTGTGTGAGAACAGAACAGTATTTAGTTTAGCAATAAGGTGAAAGATTGTCAAAAGCTCAAACAGAGCTGAAAAATAACTTAGCTGATGGAATATTTGTCTTGCAAGCAAAATGACAGCATATGATTCCAGACCTCACATAAAAAAGCAAGCTGTTATGAAACATAACATAATCAACGTGCTACTAAAGTGGAGATGGGTGGATTCCTGAGGTAGGCAAGCTGGCTAGATCAGCTCTCAGCCTACTGGGCAAGTTCGAGGCCAATGAGACACCCTATCTGGAAAAAAACAAACAAACAAACAAACAAACACAAAACAAGGTGGTGGGAGGAAGGTGACCAATCCCGAAGAACAACAACACCAGCAGCAAGTTATCTTCTCCTTACCACATGAATACACACATACACACCTCAATTACTTTTCTTTTTTTTTTTTCTCAATTACTTTTCTATTAACTAGCAATAGAAGTGCAGAAGATTTTTATAAAATTCTAGGCAAGAACTTAGGCAAAAAAAAATAATAATAATGTGGCAATGAAACTCTTAACACTGCTAGAAGCTTAAATCCATTATCTATATACTACTGTTCAACAGACCTTTTTAAAAGCTTGAGTGCTTTATTTTGTTTTTTGGGTCCATAATGACAATTTCTAATGGGGTTCTAATCAAAGGATAGAAATACTGTATTTCACTATAGCATAAAAGGCCATATAGTTTACTGTAGAAAAGGAAACAACATGACATAAAAGAGCAATCAAAAATCCAAAATTCAATCCATCATTCAATCAATTTCACTGAAAACCACTAAGTAACTCCTCAAGAATTTAAAATTTATAAACTAAGCCTTGACTACTTAATGTATAAATGTAAATAAAATGCAAGAAAAATACTAACACAAGAAAAATAATAGAAAACCTAAGTATTTGGAGGAATTTTCAGCTATTCTTGGCCTTATAAAAACTCTGGGAAATACACTGAGACAAATTATTCGGTGGTCATGGTGAAGCTGGTGGTAAATAAGCTATGATCGCACTTCACTAAAGGAAGAAAAAAATCAACTCAACTACTCCATACTCCTCCTCCAAACAGAACAATATCTGCACTTGGACAAAAACCGACAGCCCTGGAAAAGAACGAAAAACAGCAGTAATAATGGATCATAGCTGAGCTGCAGGAAAAGAAACTCGACCCAATGTTAGAGGAAAGACAAAAAAAAAAAAAAAAAAAAAAAAAAAAAAAAAAAAAAAAAAAAAATTCATCCTTTCAAAAGAGCAAAGTCTGCTATGCAAGATAAGGGTACTTAATGATACATACAGTTAAACACAAAATAAAAAAATAAAAGCAAAGAACATGAAGAAAAAACTCAGACAAGTATCCTAACTAATCCAATGAATATGGGGTCAAAGCAGCACCAAGCTGTGTTCCAGGAGCCAGAGGTAAATTCAACAGAAATATGCAATTTATTATGGTATCCCGGAGAAGTGGTGAAGTCTTGAGCCCCAGAGAACTGTTTGCTTGTTAATTTAGTGACAAAAATAGGAAAAGGTAGCAGGAATACAAGTATAGGGACTCAGATGAGGCAGTCTTTGCATTATGCTGTTTGAAGAAGAAAGGAGAGTCCACTCCTATTTGGGCCGTTAGTCGCTGGAGGAAAACATACTGCTATTTTGGGTTTTGCAAGAAAAACAGAAACAAGACAGGTCATGAGAAATACAATATAAGGCCAAGTCTATCTTTTAAATGTTTCCCTTTGAATTACTTTATCCCCCCTCTCTCTGTGTATGTGATGTGTACACATACACACACATGCAGGTATATATACATGCACATATGAATGCAGATATAGATAGATAGATAGATAGATAGATAGATAGATAGATAGATAGATAGATAGATAGATAGACAGACTGATAGACACAACTTGCCAATATTGTAAGAGGTTTGAAACTAGGAATAATACATTAGGGTAGAAACAACGAGACATTAAAATTGGAAAGCAGAAATCATCAGTATGGCAGTTCTTGGTTAAGACATTTATATATACATGTTTTGGTTAAGTGTAGTGGGGCATATGCATGAATTATGCATGTGTTGTGTGTGATGTGCGCACATGTTGTATGAGGTCTATCAATATGTTTTTTGTACATGGAGGCCAGAGAACTTGGGTATCAGCTTCTATGGCTTTCTCATCTAGCCCCATGAGATACGGTTTCTCAGTGAACCTGGAGTATGCCACTCCTACGAGAGGTTGACTTCTTACCACGTCCCAGTGTAAGGACATGGGTGTTGAGGATGAGAACTCAGGTCCTTGTACTTGCTCAATAAGCAAGCGCTCTTAACCAGTGATCCATCTCCAGAGCATCCACGATTTGTAGTTTTTGTTACCTTAAGGTGCTATTGTACAAATACTGTGAGTATACTAACTTACTTTGTGAATGTTCATCAGTAAAGACAGATAACAGAGTTAGTATGTACCTGTTGGTTCTGGGTGAGCTTATTTGATGCAAGATGTATGCCATTAACCTAAGATTCCAGCATTAACCTTCTTCCCCACTACTATCCAAACCTTCATCCATGAGGTATAACAAGCTATAGATACCATTAAAAAAAAAAAACAAAAACAAAGTCCAGATGACCAGACCAATGCTGGAGTACTGGATGCTCTAACAGAGGACCCAGATTTATTGACTGGCACCTACTTGCCTCCATAATGCCAGTTCCAGAGGATAGAGTGTCCTCTTCTGGCCATCTCAAGGCACCAGGAACATTATATATTATATATATATATGCTGGCAAACACACATAAATTAAAAAAATAAAATGCTGTGGAAAAAAACAGGTATACGAAAAAGGTAGTAGAAGATAAATTATCTGTGTAAGAATCTTCCTCTAGTCTTAGAAAACCTAAGAACCAGGAAGCAGTCAGACACAATGAACAAGGAAGCCAAAAGAAAGAACAAAAGGAAGCAAATGTAACAGCAGAGTGAAAGTCTGAGCAGAAGTTAAGAGCAAGCAGAATGTAACTTGGACCTGGAAGTTGATCTTGTCTGAAACACTACAGGAGCCCTAAGACAGTGATGGGAACAAGCATGTGTGCATAAGCCATGCTACAGTATTACAGGACAGTAGGAGCTTCTAGAGATGTGATCCTAAGAGGCTAAGTCCTAATCTGGAGAAGAAAGTATTCACAATAAAAATGTTAGGATACTAAGAGCAGCAGGTAATACTGAGCTGTCCCCATGATGCACATGCTTTGGTAAACAGTACTTTGAGACAGCTCCTATCTTCCCCTACATTTAAAAAAGGAAGGAAGGGAAAGAGGAAGGTAGGTAGGGAAAAGGGAGGGAGGAAGGGAGGGAGGGAGGGGAGGGAGGTAGGGAGGGAGAGAGTGGGGGGGGGAGGGAGAAGTGTTAAGAAATGTACACATCTTTATAGGTAAAATATGACAAAGTCAAAATTCAAACCCAGCTCTAACCAATTCATTTATAAATACGGAGAATGATAGTTGGATGCAGAATTCCAAGCCAAGCTACTTTAATACAGATCCAGTGCTAGGAACATGTTAGTTTGTCTGTCAAGTCTTTGTGAGCCAAGATTCATGGCTATAGCTTTCAATGTTTAAAAAAAAATAAGAAGCAAAATAATGAACTACCCAGGGGCTTTTTTTATTCATTTACCAGGTATTTATTGGATACTAACTAGATGTGAGGTACCGTTCAAGACAACAGAATCCACTAATAGATATCTGAGAAAGCTACTTATTATCATGGACAGCACTACAGTGGATGATAGGCTAATGGAGCCGAATATAGTAAGTGAGAATACAATGGGTACTGTGGAGATGCGCTGGCGGCTGGGTAAACCATCTCAAGTATGGTTCTATGACAACACCTCCTGTGAAGAAAGGGAAAGAAGGAAACACGCTCTCCAGCTACAGAGAATAAGACACATGGACAGCAAGCCTAGGGGTAAACAAGGTCCAGGGAACATGGACAAGAATGGAAAAGAACGTTTGGAAAATTACACCCAAGAATGCAACTGGTAAGTCTGAGAAAGGATACAGGGGCCCTATGGCTCAAGTAGTGTTAGCAAAAGATGACGAACCAGTAAACAGCAAGGTGGAGACAGGTTACATGGCAGCTTGTGGGCAGACATTGCAAGGTTTAAGATCTCCCAACACAAGCAATATTTTGTACTTTCACCATTAAAGTGGGGGAGGGAAATTAATATGCCACAGTTAAAATTTCAAACTTTCAGAGAAACTCACTAGATTAGCAACTCAATGAAATAGCATGTTATTTGGGTCATGCTGTGTTTTTATTAGTTCTAATAAATTAAAGAATTGCAGAGTTATTTAATACAACTGACATTCTGCTAATTTCCAGGGAACATGGGCAACAAAAGCTCACAAGAGATTCCATTCAGAGCTCAATGACACTTTTCTTCCCACTTGACAGAGAACACAATTGCCAGTATGGAAGTGATTTTTCTGCTTAATGGCAAGATTTGATATTATTATTTTGATGTAGATTTGAACTAAATGAATTCCATCCTTTGATTAAATGAGATTTATCAAGCAAGAATATGCCTGTATACTTCGGCATCTTGGCTCCATCCGAGCTTCTAAGGAACGTACACTTACTATGATGACAAATTAGAAACAACTACATTTTTGTTCGCGAGAGGAGGGTCTGCAGGCAAGTGCTATTACTTATTTCCCACAGACAAACATAACCTCATGACTAGCAGTCTCTCCCGATCAATCACTAATGACTCGCATACTTCTTTAGATGCCAGACAGCCCTCTCAGCCGAACTCTTGTCTAGTTTTTGAAACAAAAGGCAACAGTGTCATATTACAAAATCACCTCGAACAATTCCCTTGATCAGAGACTCTCATTTTCCTCAGAGAGGTGGTAACTAAGGACAAACACAAACAGAACTTTTGGTGGAAAGATGGGAACACAGGAAGGTTTGCATATTTCCTCTAGCCCTTCACTGCCTGAGGTACATCCCCATCAGTTCCCTTGGCAAGCTCATCTGGCCCCCAGGCTATCTAAATTCCAAGCGCACACAGCCAACACCAGCAGGACCTCTAGTCCTGAACTCCCATGGCACATCCCAAATGCACAGATGACCTCTTCATTTGGACTTTCAACACTTCCAAAAATACCTTCCTCGTGCAAGGCTTCTCTTCATCTCCTCAGGCGGTGACCTTCATCCCACAGGTCTGCACACTCTGCTATCCCTGGAATTAGCCTGGATTCCCCTTATCTGCCAAATTGGATAAGTAGATATCCTTGCCTCCTAACTCTCAAAATTGTCTAAAACCTGACCATTTCTCAACAGTGGCATGGCCAGTAAGGGCAATCAGCTCACTACTCATTCACACTTAACAATGGTATCATTAAAATTGTCATACTAATCTACCAGTGGCTTCAATTACACTCCTCACCCACAATCCTTCTCCCCACTGCCAGAGAAACTAGGAAAGCAGGTTTGCAGCTCTACAACATTCTAAGAATAACCCCACACCGTACACACACTCTGTTGGCCTCTCTGCTGTTATCTAACAGCACTCCCTCACTCCCAACTTCGGAGATAAAGCCCTGCCTCTGTTGCTAACCTGGCTGACTGACTGATTAGACCTCCCAGTGTGGAGAGAATGTTGGGATTTGCTAGCCTTTGGCCCCTATACAGCCATACACTACTAACCACTTTTTCTGACTTAACATTGTTGCAATTGCTGGGTAAGACTTTTGAAACAAACAACTAGCTTTCTCAAAAACTAGACTTCCAGCACTGCTAACATCTGAACAGCACAGTTCCCACACTGCCTGAAATAACTTGCCATACTTAGTAATTGCATTGCTTTGTGACATGTCCTACAGGGTAAATGGAATCTGCATTCCTGATCACTAATGCTACATGGAATAAACTATATTTTCTCTTTTGAAACTAGAATTGTATTTTGCACCAACATATTACATCATCAGATACGTTTACCCCTTAAAAACCAGGATGGCTGTTCATGGCTTTCTCTATCTAGAACAGGATTCCTCAAAATCATCCAAGTTCCTGATGTCAAGCTTCTGCTCAATCATTACACCTTTATGGAAGCTTCGTAACCACTCTAATGAAACATACTCATTTTCATGCCGCCACTTTCCATGAAGCATTTATTACTGTCCAATGTTACCTCACTACACACCTATTTATGGTACTGGCCCCAACTAAGACAAAGGAAAAATATCAGTTAAAAAATGTGTTTACTGCAAAATTTTAAGAATGTTGGGAACTGTATCCATCAGATAAACCAATAAGGAATTAATCACTGCTGAGTTCATATAAATGACTGTAGGTATTCATATGAACAATATCAGATAGTAAATAGTAGAGCTATTAACATGACCCAATATTAACAGGCCCAATGCCACCAAAGAAATCAAAGCACTTTGAACAGCTAAGACTTAGAACTACATTAAAGGAAAAGGCTCTGTCTGGAAGCATTTCTTCAGAACTAACTAAGAAGAGCTCAAATTATATCAGTAAACTTTAAATACAGCAAGTCTGTCTATCAGTCAAGAACTAAACTCAATTATAAAAACCTATATATTTCTCTGGATATATTTAATTAAAACAAAAATTCATTTATTATTTTTAGGCTATAAATTACACACATAAAGAAAGATATAGGGCCTTTGATGAGGTGTGTTAGCATGGAACTTCAGTGTCACCTATTAGAACAATTAGGAAATTGAGTAATTTAGAAGAAATCATTGAGATCTTCAGAAAAAGAAAGTGGGGGAGGTTAAGTTATCCTTCAACTGACAACAATTTAACTACTCAAACCAAAAGAATTTCACTTTAATTAAATGTTCAAATATCATTGCAAACTGCTTTGGCTTAGGCAGTAAAATGTGATAGAAGGCAGAAATCTAATCAAAAGAAAAATTACAATCATTAAACAGCTGATGGATTTTAGGTCAAAGAAAACTCAACAGTAATGCAGAGTAAGGTAAGTTAATAAGTCTTAAACAAGAAGGAAACTGTCTACGTGCTGAGCCTACAGGGACTTACATCCTAGGAATACCTACCTGGTCAAGAAGGATACAAACTAAGTATTGAGAGAAATGAACAACAATGGCAAATGCTTGCAATCTTGGGTGGAGTGTAATTCTAAGATGTATACAGCTAAGAATACAGTGAGGAAGTAATAGCTCAATATCCAAACACATGTTCTCCATGTCCAGGAAAGATCTGCAGATGAGATTAACAGTGTGAGGGCGCTTGGACACCTGGCAGGTGCTGAAAAGTAGCATCACTAGCTGGAAGGAGCTGGCAAGATGCAGCAGACTCTGGCGCCCACCAGCTTTCAGACAGTTCTGCAATTGACAGACAAAACAGAAGCTGAATTTCTCAAGAGAATAGGAAGCAGTCATTACGAAAAGCCAAGAATGTTTTTAAAGAAATTGTCTTAGGGGCTATAGCGATGCTTCAGCAGTTTAGAGGACCGGCTACCCTTCAAGGGGATCCAGGTTTGATGCCCAGGATCCACATGTTGGCTCACAACATCTGTAACTCAAGTTCCAGGGGATCTAACACTTCCTTATGGTTTCCCTAAGAAGTAGGCATGTACGTGCTACATAAAAACATATGTAGGCAAAAACATAAAAATAAAAAGATAGGGAAACTAGACTATGTCTGTGCTTTTTGTTAAGTTTTAAAGTTTAACTTAAGTGTAACCTGTGCCTTATTTGGGACAGGACATTTTTGAAGTATTTACATAAGATAAATTAAAAGGTCAGAGGAAACATGTAAAAGAATAGAAATGCTAGGAGACATTTTCCAGAGAGAATGTCTCAAAGGGTAAAGAAAAGAAATAAAGCATACTAACAGTACATTCGAAACTAGCAGTTCAGAATGTGGCAGACTGTTTGCTGAAGATGTCACAGAGAACAAAGTTAAGATCTGAGTCTGGAAAGGATGGCCCAAGAAATGTGGGCTGCTTCTGCAGGTGGGAAGACCCTAGACTCTGCAAAAGGACTACAGCCCAACCAGCCTTCTCTGGATTTCTGGTCCACATGCAAAGTTGTGAGATAATAATCTGGTTTTTGTGGAAGCTACTTAGGTGTTGGTAATTACTTAGAAAATCAATGAGAAGCGAACTATGTCTTATTTCATATAAAAATGGAGATAGGAACAAATGAATATGAACAAACACCTACTCAAGACCATATAGCTAGTGAGAAGGATCTAAGACTTAACTGGACCACACTGCTACAGAATTATGCTATCTTTCAATAAATACCCAAAGATGTGTGGGTTCACTTTATAGTGGAATACTAGGTGATGTCAAAGCAAATGATTAAAGGAAAGCCATAATATGGGTTATGAAATCCTAAACAAGAGTTTAGAAACAATGCAGCATGAAAATAATCTTCATTATGTAGTAAAAAAGAGTTTCTGAACAAAGGACTTTTTAAAGTGCTCATCTTAACATTCATGCATTAGTAATACAAAGCAGGAGGAACCCAACTGTTAGCATGACAATTAGTGTAAAATGAGGTGGGGGAGGGGCATTCAAGGCACATTTGCATTGTCTTCAATGTTCTTACATTATTTATTTTCCAACAAAAATATTATGGTTCATTTTAAAAAAACATTTTAATGCAGCGAGCTGTACATGAACTTTATACAACATTTTACATAAGAAATAATAATAAAAAGAGGCCTCTACCTCACAAGGTTTAAAAGCCCTGCCCTACAGTGACACCAAATGGTAGCAGATCAAAATACAATATACAAACAGGACATTTGTGTGATGCAAACGCCTTTAAATGTTTGATTCCTTTGAAGAGCAGGCAGATTAGCAGAATTAAATAATATGGGGACAAATACTCAAAAACCCAGTTTCTAATCAAAGTAAGTCTAGTAGCCCAAGCTTCACATGCTAATTTTTAGGTCTCTTTCCAAACTTCAGCTAATCTTCTGATCCTGTTGAATATTTACATAAATCATTTTCACACAGTTAAAACCATGCCCTGTGAACTCGGTGATTTTACCTAATGGCTTATTGATCAAAGAAACCCTGCAAATATATGAAACACACTCACACAACTAAGTCAGGTTCCACCCCAGGAAATTGACCTTTAATAAGAGGCTGCAGATCAGGCTGGTGGGGGGAGGAAGAAATCTGAAGCAATAGGCAACAGATCCCAGCAGCAAAAGTTTCTCGGGAAAATGTTTTCATTTCTTAAACTGTAAATAGCAACGACGCTGATGAGAGGGTACTACTGCATCCCCAGAAGAAAGCAGTTTCTTAATGAGAAATGTTTAAGACGGTTCATAGAATAGAACTTTTGAAATTAAGTAAATTAATATTCAGTGTCCTATGCTAGAACTAAAACTATCGAGAACAGCACGGGAATGGGCCTTATTCATTAAGACTAAATGAAACAGACACAAGGTCAGTCACATCACAGAGACTCATTATGAAGCATTGGCCAGAACCTTTATTGTTAACATTCAATGAGCTTGTTCAGGTATTAGACATGGTATTGTTCACATAATAAAACCTGCTAGAAAACAAAACAAAAAAACATAAAAAATTACAAAAACATCAGTAAGTTCTGGGATATGAAAATAATAATAAATAAAACTAGATTTTAATTCCATATTTTAAAAATAGCTACAAATTCCAGATACTACCTCCACATAAAATGATAGACAAAGCAGATGATAGATAGGCTCAATGCCCAGAATTTAGCAGTATACTTGGTACTTTACAAGTATATACAATTACTATGTATCAATTACAAATAAAAGTTAAACTATTTTAATTAATGGTAAGAAAGTTAAGAACTGGGTATAGGTGCTAGAGAGATGGCTCAGCAGTTAAATGCACTGACTCGTCTCTAAGAGGACCCTGGTTCAATTCCCAGCATCCATAGACCCTCAAAGCTGTCTATAACTGCACTTCCAGGGGATTAATACACCCTCATACAGACATACATGCGAGCATAATATCAATGCACATAAAAGTAAATAGATCTTTTAAAATAAGAATGAACTGGGTATATTTTTCTATAACATTGTGCATGCTTAAGAAATATGAAGCTCTGAGTTCAAAGTCAAGCATCACTCACTGACTCCCTACAAAGCTTCTGCATTACCTACGAGCACATGTCACTACGGATCACACCATGGATAACCAAGTGCAGAACATCTTGGAAGCTGTCTTGTCCATGCCCATTCATAGCAGTGGATGAAGAGTTATTTCAAAAAGGCCTAAGCTGCACATTACTATAACCACAGATAAATCATTAGTACTGTAATGTATCCATATCTACTATACATTCAGGCAAAATTCATAGTTGGAAAGACAGCTGGTATTGGCATTAAAGAATTTTGCTCCCAATTTCAAAAGAGAATTAAATTTAGAAATAAAAATCTGTATTATCAGAAAGATGGAGAATACTTACAAATCAAATAGGGATAAATCTTCATTGATGTAAAATGTGATGTGAATCAGCAAATCAGTTCATATATAAACATATATTACACTTGATCTCAACAAAAAATAAGGCGTTTACATACAGTATTTCTAATAGTCAATTTGAGTACCAGACTCTAGAATGTTCTAACATGATATAAGACAAGTTGTATATATTTTTGGTCCACATTAATTTGTCTGTTAATAGCATTGGTACCTAACAGTTTGACTACAATAATTCTTCACATACCTTTCAATCAAAGATGAAATGATAACAATGGAAAACAATTTCCACATAGAGCTGCATCTTGTTTTCTTTTGCACAGTTCTTGTAGAATATTCAAGTTCATTATATAATGCAAACAGATTCAGTGAACTTGTTCATCATCTGATGTTCAGATATATACTTAAGAATTCATTTTATCAGAAATTTATAATTGGTATGAAGCAGAGTAGTGAACTTACATACCTACAAATCTCACAAGCAAGTAACATAACAACTTTAAAATATCTCTGTCAAAAGGAATATGCTAGCAGAGATTTCTGTGAGGTAGGAAGAAACTCAGCACAATTGGAGGACATATGAGTCTACATAGTAAATTGCAAGCAAGCTAGATCTAAGTAGAGACCCCTTGTCAGAGAAGGAAAAGAAGGCAAGGAGACTAAGGTAGGGGCAGAGGAGAACACTGTAGGAGAACAGGGTAAGGACATGGGAGAACACTGTAGGAGAACAGGGTAAGGGCAGGAAAGAACACTGTAGGAGAACAGGGTAAGGGCAGGAAAGAACGCTGTAGGAGAACAGGGTAAGGACATGGGAGAACAAGGTAAGGCAAGGAAGAACACAACTAAGA
>NW_004949104.1:6025045-6063950 GCF_000317375.1 Microtus ochrogaster
CTGTAGGAGAACAGGGTAAGGACATGGGAGAACAAGGTAAGGCAAGGAAGAACACAACTAAGAGCAAAGTTACATATCTTGAAAACCAAATTGAAAAGCAAGAACTGGCTCTATTCACGGGTGGCAGAAGATGAGCTAAGATTAGAGCACTCCTGGACTAATTCCTTAGTTCTTACCTGAAATGTTCACTCAAGAAAACATACAGTACATTAAGTAACACTAAAGGGTAAATATGTTTTTAAGATAAGATAAAAAGTTAGAAATCTGAAGTTTAGATAACTTCAAGAAGTTTTCTAAAATTATTATTATAAAAATCATATAAACAAAAATATAATCAATTTCCAGAAGTCATGAAATCGTCATTGGTATAAAGTTGATAAACTGTATACTCATTGTTCCTTGGTCATCAAAGATAAGCTTTAAATTCAGATAGAAGAGAAAATACCCATCATTCTAAGATGTCTTGTATGCTTTGTCCAATATAATTTTTCATACTATAAAGCAGTCTAGGCCTTTAAGATGGCTTTCCTCTTATTGGATGGGTGGAGAAAGGAGAGGTGCAACAAGGGCGGTGGGGTGAAGAGGGGACTTGGAGGTGGGGAACCAGACTGGAAAGAGTTAAAGACAAAAATATAAAAACAATTCAGTTCTCATCAAAATAGGTACCCTTGAGATGTTAATATCAAGCTGAAAAGAAACTGCATACTGTAGTCAAGAACAGTGATCACGAGCAGACAGTGGCAACATGACCCCCAGTATCCATGGGAAATACTCTCAGCAAGACATCCTTCCCATGCCATCAGTCATGTATACATAGGTAGATCAAGCTTGGAACGTGCAGGTGCTGCTTGACTCTATGTTCTCATACTCATTTCCATACACTTGTTATCAACTTGACAATCACCCTCGACACAAACCTTTGACTTGTCTAGCATGGACATTTCCTAGACTGGTTTAACTGATATGGTAAGACACATACTAAAGATAAGCAGGATCATTCTATGAGACCAGGTCCTTGACAGAATAAAGGAAAAAAATAAACATACCTTTCCCACCACCTCTCTTCCTCTCATACCCCGCACCCTGACCCCAGTTCTTCTTAATTGTGGATATAATGTGAAAATAATGCTAGCTTGCCCATGTTTTCTACTGCTATGACTTCCTAACCATAGTGGATTGCATCCTCATTCTATGGTCCAAAACAAACACTTGCTATTGTCAAGTGTTTAGTCACATCAATGTGAAAAAAAATGTGAAAGTGTAAAATCCAATTCAAGGCTATACAGCATCTATTCTAAATGGCTAATTTAAATGCACAGAAGTTCACTGAGATGTGTAGACTTGGGTCCTAGTTACTTTAGATATGGGTGTGTATTTGTGTATTATGTGATGTTTATTTATAAACTTTTATAATAAAGCTTATCAAAAATAAAAATGATCAATGTTTAAAAGCTCCAATATTTAAAAAAATTGACAAGAGAATAATATGATGAATATCCTTTTCACTCCTGAGGTGTTCTACAGGCAGTTCTCAGAACTTTATGGGGAGGTAAGCAAAATGTGTCAACCAAATAAGGTGTAGAAAAAGTTTAAAGAAGGAACATACAATATGTTAAATACAGAGTGAAGATAGGCAAAAAAAAAAAACAAAACAATTAGTCAACTTGAATTGTCAACAATGTATCAAATATAGCTCTATTATGTCCCAGAGGTTATTATTATACCCTAAGATATAAGCAAAAAAATACTTTTTTTTTCCTAAAATGCCTACTTTAAGATACCATTAGAAAGCAGTTTTTGCATTCCAGGAAAATATGATATAATGCAGCAGGTGTGAAAATTTATCTTTTTCATTCCGCAGGCCACTACTGCAGTAGGAATAGGACATGGTTAGCCTAAGATACAAATGGTAAACAGAATCAATTAGAAAGAGTGATTCTTTTTAAGGATTCAATAATTGTAAAAATTTGTCATAGCCAGAACCTGGGGGCAACCTAAATGCCCCTCACCGAAGAATGGATAAGGAAAATGTGGTCATTTACACAATAAAGTATTACCCAGCAGAAAAAAATAATGACATCTTTAACTTTGCAGGAAAATGGATGGAGCGAGAAAACATCATTTTGAGTGAAGTAACTCAGACACAGAAAGACAATTATCACATGTACTCACTCATAAGTGGTTTTTAAACATAAAGCAAAAAAAAAAAAAAAACAGCCTAAAAATCACAATCCCAGAGAACTTAAACAATGAGGACACTAAGGGCAACATACATAGATCTAATTTACATGGGAGTAGAAAAGACAATCTCCTGAGTAAATTGGGATAATGGGGACCTTGGGAGAAGGTTGAAGGGGAAGGGAGAGTAGCATAGAAAAATATAGAGCTCAATAAAAATCAATTTAAAAAAAAGAAAGAAATTTCCCAGTTTTCTTTGGTTTAAAATTATATCAAATCATTCAATTATAGTGCTATTTAATATTCAAATTACATTGAAATTCATAAAAAGAAGATATGTCCATGAGAAAAATTGTTTAAGAAAACAACACTAAGTAACAGTGAAAATAAATGTCATTTATGATGGCAATTATAACCAACCTAAAAAGGGTCACTTGATGCTGGGACAAGGAAGCAGAGAAAAAATGTTTGGCATTAAAAATAATTCTTAACTTTGATATTAAATGCAGTTAATGCAAGCTAATCACCAGGTGTTTTCATCTCTGAGTCCCAGCCTACAAAAATCAGAAAAGGGAACAAGATCATTATCAAGATGCCTTGATGAGATTTATCTTCAAATGAATTCAGTTTCTCTCTCATTGTCAAGAAGACAATATTTTCAATTTCATGAGATGGACTCAAGTGGATGATTAAAATGAGAAATGAGGCCGGGCGATGGTGGCGCACGCCTTTAATCCCAGCACTCGGAAGGCAGAGGCAGGCGGATCTCTGTGAGTTCAGACCAGCTCTGGTCTACAGAGCTAGTTCCAGGACAGGCTCCAAAGCCACAGAGAAACCCTGTCTCAAAAAAAAAAAAAAAAAAAAAATGAGAAATGAGATGGACCCTTGCAGTTTGCAAGAACTCATAGATATACAAAAAAATCACATATATACCAAACTTATCAGGAGTGTACTTGTTTTCCATTTATATGTTATATAGAAAATTTACAAACATACTTTTCAAAAGGCCTTTGAACTCATATAAGTCCTAACTTTAAATGCATCAGTTTAAATCAAGACAATTTGTCACATATACCTTTAGGCTTAAAAAGAAAAAGAAAGCAATATGGGCGTTAAATGCTCAAAATGAAGAGTGTTGTCAAAAGCTTTCTAATTTCTCTCTTGTTTTGCACAGTAAAAAACTCCCAGCAAATAGACTTAATGAGACACATGATACTCACCAAAACAGCAAACTGCTCAGGTTCACTTAAGTTGTTATAGTCACTCCTGAACTGGGACAATGAATTCAACTGTTCTTCATCAGGAAGATGCTTTAGTAAGTTCTAAAAATTAAAACCAAAGAAAAGTACCTTCACATGAAGCTCCCCAAGTTTGGGAAAATAAATAAGCAACCTATGGAAAGGAAACCAGTCTAGAAAATAACTTTATTTCTAGATAACCTCCCTTATCCTAAACCTTAAGCAACAAAACACTTAGATTAGAAACAGTCAATTTTACTTTTAGCTATCCCAGAGTTATTATATATTCAAATCAAGAACTACTGAATATTTACTTGATTAGCTTATAATTGAGAAAGGAGAACTCAACCTATACCAAAGAAAGAGCTTTCTCACCTGGATAAATATGAGCCATTACATTTCAGCTTTAGGGAATTAAATGTCAGAAATCTCAGGCAAAGCACTTTACTCAGGGGGATCAAAGAAATCATAAGTTGCTACCAAAGGCAAGGGAAAGAATAGGAAAGGATTGAAGGGAATTTTAATGGAGTGCTTACAAGAGTTAACTTAGAAGGATCATGTTTTAATAATAAAAACTGAAGGTACCTTTAAAAGTAAATTTTCTGATGGGAGGAAAATTTTCGAGGTAGTGGAGACACAGAACAAGGAACCTTGCAGACAGAGTGCACATGCATTTATCTACCTGTATCTGCATGCATCCACCATGGTCTAGAACCCACTGGTTCCTCAGCTGTTCAGGGCTTTTCGCATTTCCAACCCTACACTTAACCATTTAAAGAGCGAGCTGTTATTTAAATAAGCAACCCCATGAAGGGAAAAAAAAAAAATAGACAAAGCCTTTGTTTCAAAAACACTCTGGTATTGTACTCTAACATTAAAATTGAGGGGAAGGATAAGGAAACGGAGGTCACAGATCCAAATTATGTATAGACTGAAGCAAAAATAAAAACTGACTCTATACAATGCTATGTTTATCTCTTGGCAGTAACAGAACTCACCCAAAGCACTATTGGTTTAAAATAATTTTAGAGGGTGTCACACATCAAAAGTAGTTACATCAAAGAACATGCCACAGGCTTACCTCTAGAAAAACGGTGGTGGACTGACTAAAAACAAACAATAAAAACAGGCAATTTAAGAATACCCTCAGAAAAACGTAGCCACTTTTAATTCTAGGAAGGTGAATGCAAGCATTACAAGTATGTGATTTTTGCCACATAAATTTCTCTTATTGGAAATGCCTGAGACCAAAAGCCTGGCAATTTATCTTTGTTGTTCTGTTCAAGTTACAGCTACACTGTCAAATTCCTTGTTAAAGGGGCCATTCAGATTCTTAGCAATTTTTAATATGCTCATCATATCTCAGTAAATATTTTAGCTATTATTTATTTATATTTGATTTGCTCATAGGAATTTACAGATTTTCATCTTAGTATTTGGGTGTTCCATTGAGAAAAATCCATGATTTGTAAGAGTGCAGGCTCCACCTTCCTCTGCTTTCAGGTCCTTACTAAACGCCCATGGACGTTGTATAGACATAGCAGTTACTCATCAGCATCCATGGTATATTGCCAGAAAGAATACCACCACGCTATCCACTTAGCCTTTTTTTCTGGATGCCATGTTTCAGTCTCTTTCACTTAAGTACCTTTGGCCTCAAACTCATAAAAGACTATGTTCTCCCAATCTCATTTCTAGTTTTCATGAATCGCAACAAAGTTTCACCTATCCTGCATTAAAATTACACATGTAAATGTCATTACTATTGGCAAAATATACACTCAAAGAAGGTGAGGTCTCTGACAGACACTCATACAAATTATTATGCACAGTATATACAATAAAGTGTTAGTAATGCTAATATGTTTATTTTGAATATATGAAGAATGATGTACAAAAGTGGCATAAAAAAGATATACTTCTGAAACATGATCATGAATAGATTGTTGAAATAAAATCTTACTTCTACAGTCATGCAAAATGAGTGAATTTTTTAAATTAAATGTAAGATTTTAAATAATATGAAATTACTGTCTTATAATGACTATATAAAAGCCATAAATATATATATATTTGAAAAATGTAAAAAATCTAAAAAAATCTAATATATATGTATTTTCAGATCATTCACTGGCTTTACATTTATTAAGTATGTTATAAAAACAATACGATCTAGACCCAAGAGGCACTTATCTACAGTTGGAATTCCAGTTACTATCAGATGGCCTTAAAGTGGTGAGAACAGCCTGTAGTACCTCAGTGTCTAATATAATCAAGATGGTGAAGAGTGCAACAGAACAGGAAGAGGTGATCATGCAGAGGAAAGAAGGTCACAGTGACACCACCCACAAGATGAAGGGATGGTCCACAGTAAGAGAGGGAGACAGAAAGAATCCAGACCTGCCAAAACCTGACTTCAGCTCAGTGAGAACAGTGCTGGGCTTCTACTTTAAGGCAATGCAAATAATCAATTTCTTGTTGTAATCTGTAGGCAATGACATGAATTGTAATGGCCAAAAGAAACTTGTACATTAAGAAATTATATGAAGATGAACCTGTATGGACATTAATTACAAAATAAACTTTTTCCTTTCTCTAGACCACAAAATGCACATAATTATCAAAACATCCATGTAATCAAGTTAAGAGCTACTCTGTAAATATTTAACAAACTCATTACAAGAAATCCAAACATGCATTATGTAGAAAAATTTTCTTTAAGGAACTAAGCATCTGCTCTCAGCAAGAAGCCACATACACAATCAACAACAAAGAAAAAATCCAGTTTAAAAAAATGCTACAGGGAAAAATAGTGCTTAAAGTAAAGTGGTTGAATTGGGTATTTTGAATCTACACGACTCATTGCACAAATAATCTCAAAAAAGAGTCTGTTCCACCGGATGACAAACGGAACTTCTAGAGGTATCAGTTACTGATGGGCAAAAACATCTAATGAAGTTTTACCACTGTTCACAATTATAAGTAATCCCTTGTGTGCCCCACCCTCATTCCCTCATGGAGTTCCACAAGGCCTCAGAATCTGCATTCCACTTCCTCAGACTCCAGAATGGAGAGATCATTGGCAAGGGGCAGCGCACCTGGCTTGTTGCTTTCTTTACCTTGTTATTAATAATAATCATCATTATTACTATTATATATAGCATAAATCCTAATAATTAAATATTTTACATCTAAATATGTATTATAATTACTTTTTTGGATTCGCAAGTGTATTCTTGTCAGAACACAAAATGGTAAATGAAAGAATTTCTCTCACCACACAACGTGATTTAATTGTCAAACTTCACATTTAGTCATGGTTTTACATATTGAAAACCTTATATGCAGTTTAATAATTTCAGTTCAACATAGTCACTCATCACAAAATGCTAAGGTCAACAGACACCTTTCATAACCTTCTAGCTTGGAATGAATGTGAGGATCTTACAAGCAAGGCCTAGATCCTCTGGGAGCACAGCAATGCCAGGAAGAATTATATGGAAAGCTAACAACATGAAATAAGGCTCTCTCCCTCACTTTTACCAAACAATGATTCCATAAACAAAGGAAAACGCATTTGGTAAACCTATAAAACAAATTTAAATTAATATACCACTAGTCTTAACTGTAATAAAAACAAAAACATACATTGTAAAACTCAACAATTTGCCTTCAGAAAGAATCATTTAAAATAATTGAAATGCAATCATTTTGATAGCGTTATATTTAGCTGCAGTTAAGAAAAGAGACAGAGTTTTATCTCCTGGCAATGCAGAAGTTATGCTCAAACTAATTATGCAGCAATGATTTTCCAGTTGAATGATTTGGGCTAAGAATTTTGCTTCACTTACAGATTACTATTTAATGAGAAGCTTGCAATGAAATATTGGAATTTAAGCTGTGTCTGTTTGTTTACCTGAATCATAGACTCTGACAACTGTGTTTCATCCACTTCCAATATCATCGTCTTGATTTCCTTGTAAGGCACCCGGAAGGAGCTCAGGAAGATTGCTGAGAGAGTGGGAAAGGGTCATAATGTATAAAGTGATAAAGAGATCCAAGAGGTAGATCTATCTACATAAAATCAGAGTATACACACATTTTCTAGAACTGCTGTGGAGGAAAGGTCATTAATACAGTATATGCTCTCTTCCAGGTTAGAGCTGCTACATAAGAATCCATCTAGGTTTCCTATGTAGGTGTCACAGCTGACTTTTAAATCCTTACTTATTTACCAACCATCAGAATCAAGCCAATTTTCAAGTGATTTAAAACAACTTAAATAAGTTTGATATGCTATAAAAACCATCATGAAAGTGATAAAATGTCAGTATATGCATTTAATATTTGTCTATGCACACATTATTGCCTTGTATAATATTTTCCAGCACTACTAAATAGTTCAAAGTAAAGCATTAAAACAGCTAAGCAATGCATTTCCACTTTACAGATACTAGCAGCACAGTACAATTCAAACAAACTGTAGAAAATATGCTGGAGGGACAGATTTGCATTTAACTAAAACTTAAACTTTAGAAACTATTTTAGAAAATAAAATTCCACAATGAATTTGCTATATGGATAGGGGATGATCATATATTGTTGGGAATTCTCAATATTACTTAGTTTATTCTTTTTAATAATATATACATTGTTGTATAATCTAATAATCTTTAAAGGAGAGATTTTAATATATACGCTATTATTTGCAGGCTTTAGACATAATGCTTTGTCAGAGCACCCACCCGTTACTGCCACATTGCAATGAACTCAGTTCTTAGCATGTCATGGTGGTTCATACCTTTACCCTTAGCACTGAAATGATTATGGCAAGTTTGAGGCCAGCTTGAGGTAATCAGTTCATCTCAAAAGTTAACACTGTCATAATTAATGCAAGTAAACTCATTATTTTTAAGTTTTTGACTACTTGACTTGCCTTTGGGCTAGAAACCATACACACACACACACACACACACACACACACACACACACACACACAATGTCTCACAAAACTCTAAAACCATTAACGGCTTCTGTTTTGAACCTTCCTCATTCTTGAGAACATGGGTATCTTCTGGGCTCTCACTACCAGTTTTACTTCCATATTTTTGACCCCAAGAAGTCAAAAGATATAAAGGCCTATTATTGATATTCTAAAAGACAAAAAAACAGGTCCAAAATATCCAGATATTTATAGAATTAAAATGTGTAATCTGCAGCAACATTATCTAGCAAGCAAAAAATATAAAAACCATATGATCACGAAGACTAATAAATGAACAACTGAGAGAATGAGAATAAAAGGCAATCATCAAAAAATGTACTAAACTAGTTATAGAATAACTAAAAATGAGTGTTAATGATACATAGAAAGAAATAATAAACAGCCAATAAGCTCGTCTCTGGATAGAGAAATACTTCCTGAGGACAGAGGCATGGGCAATGAAAAAAGCAAGCAGGATTCATAAACTTATGGCAGGAGGCAAGAGAGATAGGTGAGGAGAGGTAAGGAGATAAGCTTTAGTGTGGGGATTTACAGATGTAAGCCTGCTCCCCTTGACTGGAAGTAAGAGAGTTTGAGCTTATTTTTATTCTTTCAAATTTGTTGATAGCATGTGTGCCTACAAATTCTGACCTAGGGTGTGGTTACTTGGTGTTTTGGACATTAAGACTGTCCACAGAGGTGGATCCACTTCATCCTGACCAAAGGTCGAAGAATTCAAGCCTATTCATGCTCCTTCATTTTTAAAATAGTTTGACATAGGCAGTGGATGCCTACAGAATTCTTGATCTAGGGTGTATTCATTGCATATTCTGCCCAAATCATCAAATGCTTTACTCAGGAAATAATGCCTTGATGTCTCAAATAGTGAAGCAAGTAATTGTTCTGGTTTTCCTTTGAGTCATGTTAAACTAGTCTTTTGCCTTCTTCCCCCCTTTTTGTATTGAGGTACAAAAGCATAATAAAATTAAATGTGGGCCTATTCAGTCTTCAATATACACTGAGTTGCGCTCCCGGTACTATCCCATGTCTTTGTATTTCTTTCATATCTCTGTTCCCACTACTGTTCGTCCTACCGAATGTTTCTGATCTACATTCCACACTGGAATGTACGAACCCGTCAAGGCTAGATCATGACAGAAGTCACCCACCAAAACGTGGCTCATGACACTTTAGTATTCAGAGATTTATTTTACCACTAACTACTAGACAAGTAATATTTCTGAAAAGGAAATGCTGTAATGTTTTCAGATCAGCAAGCCCAGGCACTGATGAAGTTCTAAGACAGTTATACTGAAGCAAGGTTGGAGAGGAGTGAGTTGGCATGGACTCCAAAGATCACATACGTGATGCAAAGTTCACCACACAATCATGCAGTTTCTATCACAACTATCAACAGGGACTCTAGGTTGGCAAGGGCACTGGTAAGTGCTCAATAGAATTTTTGTATGAAACACCCTGGGTGCTACATTTAACAGAAAGGCTGTCCCACTGTTATCCAAGACAGTATGAATCAAGTATAGCAGTCAGTGAATGAAATGCTACACTGTCATAGTGGAATACATTAGTGTGGTTTTTTTATGTAAAATCCAGCACTAATTGATATCACACCTCCTGTATAAGAATAGCAGGTACACAGAACAGTCATAACTATTAAAAGGAAAGTTAGTTCTTCATCAAAACTCAGGATAAGAGGGTTACCTCACATGGAGAGACAGAGAAAAATAGATATGGTTATAAATAAGCCTCTAAATGATGGTTGTTTTCTTTAGCCAAGGGTGTTGATTATAAATTATATCACATATTTTATCAGCTTCTCCTAGGTATAATTAGTACACAGATATTATCATAAAAGATAGATATCATAAGCTTAAATGAAGAATATAAAAAGAAAACAATACAATGGACAAGTGAGCTACTGTAAGACATACAGGGCCGGCCTAACTCATGGGCACCTCACTCACTGGACAACTGAGATAATGTAAGACATACAGGGCTGGCCTAACTCAAAGGCACCTTGTTCTATCCTCCTGAAAGGTAATATCTAAACTCAAGCGTCATTTTTGCTAGTTGAATGATATTACTGCTACTTGAAGGTATTGGGCTACACTAGAGAGTTCAGGTTAACAACGTGATTTATGATGTGGGATTTGAGCAATGTAACCAGCTTTGAGCAATGGAACAAGCTCTATTTCTGAAGGAAGTGAAAACTAAGACCAGCTGTGCAGGGAGGAACTATGATGAAATTCCAGTAAAATCTCAGCATAGGAAGGGTGCTTCCTTTCTTATCAATACTCTGAGCACTGGGTCACCAACTTTCTAGCAAAGAAAGCTGCAAGCTTCAAGTCTGGGTTTCTCTCTGTTCTACCCATTCACCTTTTCCAGGCCTGACTTTCATGAACTATTTATTGACATAAAGCATGATCCATACTATAGTACATTTAGTGAATTCTAGATGTCCTGTAACAGATGCATAAGAGCAGTCTAAAAGAGCTATGCTGTAATGACCTAAGTTTAGTTAAGAAGGAGAAAAGAGAAGAACAGAATACCTATGCTCAACTTAAAGACTTTACAGAAGTCTATTTTTCAAATGATTAGAAGTTACTGAGAGTCACATACGAAACATGCAATTGAGGGATCCAATGGGTGCTAGAAAATGAATGTCACCACTTTGGCATGCCTTGCCCCTCCCAGTGTGATGGGACAGACTACAGCAGCAGCATGGGCTCAGCTAAGTGCAGTACACAGCTTTTGCAAGCAGCAATTGTGTATGTGTTCAGTGAGGCTATTTATAAATATTTCAACCTTTGCATTGATTTGTAGATTTCAGGGACTTTTTTCTTTAAAGGTCTAATTCAAACTTTTAAAGAATCTGGCAGAATACATGAATCTCATAAAACTCTCATGACTTTTCTTGATTCCAGAATTCTATCCGAGTTGTTGGGCCCTAAGTCATTGCCAAAACAATCATGAATTCTACAGATGGGAAGTAAGCCACCTTTAAACAAGTTAGGTAAATAAATGAGTAGCATTTAGCTCTTGTCTCAAAGTTGGACAGCATGTTTCAAAGATGGGAAGTGACACAGTAGAGACACATAAGGTTTCTCTTTGGTAATATTGAGAAGGGGATATCTCAGGTCAGTTGTTAGCATTCTCCTACCAACTATCCCACGAAGCTGTTTCATTCGAAACCAGCTGTTACTGTCTAGACCAGACTAATCTTACGATTCAATACCTCAAGACTGTGTTTTATAACCAGAAAACAACTTTGACTCCAAATATTCTTTTAGTGGCAATAAGCAGCTGCTAAGGCATGGCAGAGTTTAAATTGGAACACTTGGGTACAATCTGAAAGGGTAGCAATAAGCATAAAATGGATTACATCACTATGTAGTGGTGTAGCTTCTGGATCTTTTCGATGAATGGTTATCTAAAGCATGTTTCTCAATTAAATAACTTAGAAAAAACACCCTCTACCTAGAGCAATCAACATGAACAGGATCCTTCTCTAGGGCAATATTGTGATTTTGGAACCTACAAACAGGAATGCACATATATTTTATGTATATTATGCACAAAGACACTCAACTGCTGTCAGAATAAATCACCTAAAATTCAAGGTTTTTTAACTGAAAATCCACCAGATTCCCTATCAATAATATCAATGTTGAAAATTATCTGGTGGGTTGCAATAAATGTGAGAAGAAACATGGAACTTGCACCAAAGACAATAACGATTACTATAGTAGTTTACAATCTCTGAGTTCATGACATTTTAGTACATGGTCTGTAATTTACACAAATAAATAACCTTGTCCAGAAAATCAATTATCCAACTTTGAGTAGAAGACATTGACTAAATTAGCTGATCCATTCAGGAAGCAATGTATTCAAATGGCTGCATTCAGAACTATAAAAAGGTCATTTTAAGTCAAGAATAACAATTTTAATGCTGGAAACACTTGGTTTTCAAAAAATGAAATTATTTTTCTGAGATTACACAGTATAACTCTGACAACATCCAATGAGAAATCTGCAGTGCTTCTATGTTAGACAATAATACTGCGGTGAAAAATTCTCATATAAGCAGATATTTAAGGCCCATAATTAAAGTAATGTACTATGCACATGCAAAAATATCATTTCCAATTGAGAAAAGGAAAAAAATACATCCCAAGGAAAGGGGGCTGGGCAGTATAATGTAATTATCATATTACAAGGATGGACAACTCTGAAAGAGACCAAAAGAACAATCAAATGCTTCCACCCAGAAGTGATATCATCTCCACTTACATATTCAAAGGCTCAAGCAAGTCACAAGATGATAACAATATAAAATAGACCAATATATGCAATCAATCTACACACCAAAAAAAGAACTGAATATTGGCCAGTAATATTAATAGCACCATAGTAGACCATAAAGATCTAATCTGAGTCTATATTGGAGTGGAAAGTCTTTTCTGAAACACTAATAGGAAAACTAAAAAGTCCAGCTTTTGCACATATTTCTCTCATATAACTCTCTCTTTAATCAACTGTATAGATCATTATCCTCTGGCTGGAGAATTTTTTGGGTCCAATATTTGCCAAGAGCTCACTCAAGGCATGTTACAATTGAGAAGCAGGCTAAAAGCCATGTTAACACTACTTATCCCTCTAGATTCTTCATATTATGTCCCTCTTGCATCACCAGAAACTAATATACACAGGTCAAATTATCTCAGCTCCAAACAAAACCCTCTTTGATGCATTTAAGATGCAGTACGAAATGAATTAGGAACAAAATTGTTGCCTTCACTTATAATAATTCTGCTAGGAAGACAATTGAAAACTATGTATTTAGCTCCCATAACAGTAATTAAATCTAAAATATTTCCAGCAATGCTTTTGAGGACAAGGCTCTGAGCTGCTCAGGTAGAATAATGAAATTCATTTTCCTCCTCATCTTTATTTCCATTAATATTCTAACTACTGGCCTGCATGATCAAGTGTCACAAATAATAGATATTCGGGGGAATAAAAGGATAGATGGATTACTGATTCTTTTATCAAAGTGTGATATCATTACCCGAATTGCTTATCATTAATACTTGAAAGAAAGAACATTAAAGAGCATTTCCTTTTGTATTTGTGGGAGGCAGAATTTCATCTTAAATTCTTTTCTTATTTTCTAGTACATATTAATCTTTTCAAGAATTTAATCTCATAATTTGCATGAGAGTTATATTTGAGTTTAGTATTCAAGCAAAGAAACTAAAATAATGAAAAACAAGACACAAAATGAGTACAAAATGAGTAGATTTCAAAAAACAATCCACAGAGAATTGATACGTTAATGATATTCATATGTGATATACTTACAAAGGTTCTGAGCAATTTTAGGATCTAGAAATTTAAGTTCCTTGATTCTTTTCTTAATAACTTTCTTCTCTTCAAAATCATCTGTACTCCTTTTTGCTGTAAGACAAAAGAGAGATTTTTGCTAAAATCAGCAGGAACTTAAAAAGGCAAAAAGGGCAAGAAATGAACCTTTCCAAACAAAAATGTTAACATGTGCATATAATAAATTATAAAGTAAGAAAAACACCAATATTATCACCTACCACCTGGACATACACTGCTACAGAGAAACACTGGTGATTCAGGATTGAAATTTACTAAGGCTGAAGACTGAACTGGAAAGAGCTTGTAAAACAGTTATAATGTGGAAAATGCTAGCGTGAAGTGTGGGAGTGTATGTAGTAAGATCACTTGAACAAATGAGAACACAGTTACAGCAGTGGATAAACTTAATTTAGAAAGGGTTAAGAAATGATCCCAACAATACTAAACAAAAGATACTAAACAAATGGCTTCTTTGTTTGATATAACATGTATTTAAAACTACAAATGTTTCAGTAATTATTCAGTTAATACAGTATTCTTCATAAACACCATGTGCTTTCACTGTAAATTTTATCTGCCCTAAGGGAATACAAATTATACTCCTACATACTGCATAAACACAGGGCTGATTTTATTGCATGGTTACTTTTATTCTTTTATTGTAATAAGAAGCACTAAGCACCAGCTGAAAAATGTTCGGCTGGGCGATGCTAGATGAAGCAGACATCCCAACGTCACAGAACTTAAGGCCCAATACAACTGACTGGAAAATAATGGCAGTCAAACTACACTGATAAACTGACAATTTTTCAGTAAGAACCACGAGATAAAAGACAATTCTCAGGCATGTGGACCAAGAATGACCTTCCTGAGAAAATGGATAACTAATTCAAGATCAAAAACACTGATGACAACTTATGCTGGGGAGGATGCGGGGTGAACACACCTGCATTGCTAGTGGAAGTACAAGCTGGTACAGCCACTTTGGATATCAGTATGATGATTTCTCAGAAAATTAGGGAACAAGCCTGGCGGTGGTGGCACACTCCTTTAATCCTAGCACTTGGGAGGCAGAGGCAGGCAGATCTCTGTGAGTTCGAGACCAGCCTGGTCTACAAACCTAGTTGCAGGAGAGGCTCCAAAACCACAGAGAAACCCTGTCTCAAAAACAAAAACAAAAAAAAAATGAGAAATGAAAACCAAAAGAAAAAGAAAAAAAAAAGAAAATTAGGAAGCAACCTACCTCAAGACCCAGCAATACCACTTTTGGGTATATACCCAAAGGACATGTGCTCAACTATGTTCATAGAACCTGGAGGCAACCTAATGCCCCTCACTGAAGAATGAAAAAAAAGTTGTCATTTAAACAATGAAGTACTAAACAGCACAAATAGTGACTAAAAGGCGAGAAGGGAAGATCACAAAAATCACAAGGAATAAATACAACCTGGGCAAGGCATAGAGGGAATGGATGAGCACAAGGGCTGCAACAACAGAGGTAACTAAACTAATTATTGCTCCTAAGCCAGTCTCTCTGAGGTCAGACTGGAGGTCCAACTGCTTACCATCAACATCTGTAACTGAATGTCTAGTAGAAGTGTCAATATCACGTCTAGAGTTAAACTCCTGAAGTAGACCTCCCTCCATATCCCTCTTCCAATATCAACCCTTACAGCAGAAAGGAAGCATACTCTTAATTCAGTGGCTCAAACTGAATAGTCTGCACTTCTATGGCAAACATAGCTAGTCCATCAAAGTGTCTAATGGGTCTTACCTCCTAAAAACCAAATTAACCAACACAATCCTCAAAAACATCTCCCCGGCTGCTACTTCTCTCCTCCTAGGACTACCATGTTTTCCCGCTAGATTATAACTGCTCCCTTGCTAGTCTTGCTTGCTACCTAACTGCAAATTATTTACACCTTCTCTACCATACTACAGAGAAGGAATTCTACCCAAACCCGCTAAAAAGCCCTTGGATGCCTTATGCAGCTACAAAACCTACACCCAGCTTACCCAACATCTTTACTATGTCTTTTAACATTTTAGTCCAGAGCATTTATTTATTTTTCTGTCTCTTTCCACTAGAAAGTAAGACTGCTTATAAAGGATTCAGAGTCAGCACAAGGAGCATGTGCGTATGTATCCATGATCAGCTTGGCAGTGTTCACAAAAAGTACAATATTGGATCAGCCTATGTGTACTTCAAAGAGTGAATGGATAAAGAACAACCAAACCCAGGCATTCACAGGGAAACTGATGTAACCAGAGTTCAATAATGTGAGCCAGATTCTAGAGGCAAACACTATGTGTGAAACACACTATGTGAAATCTAAAGGAAACATTGAGCAGCAGAAATAGAATGACAAACATTGGGGAAGAAGAACTGCATCACAGAGGAGGACAGGAATGGTTAAAAAATAATGGAGGAAAGTTAATGAACAAAGCATATATTATACACAGATGAGTAGATCATGTCACACTGAAACACTATTTTGTAATAATAAATACCAAAAAGGAACCATCATCTATCACTGTACTGTTAGCAAAAACAAAGCCTGGGTGCTCGATACTAAGTGTCTTTTGTGTATATAGCTGACTGTGTGTAAATAGAAGAATTCACAAAGTCTAAGAGTAGAGAGGTACTGATACTTTCCTAGGTGGTAAATGAGGCATAGGTTTGAACTCGGCCAGTCACATCAAACAGGCAACTGGACATGAAGACATAAAGAAGAGCAATCTAGAATGGGGATAACAGTATCTACCATTCCCAACAGTCACACTATGGTTGCATGTTTCCTAGATGATAATTAACACAAAAATCTACTTCCCAGTACATAATACCTTCAGCCATTGTATCCTGTCTAAAGAATGAGAGCTGAAATCTATTAACAATGGCTTAATCCTCTTTGCTTAATCATGCCAAATAATAACCATCTACTTTTTTTAAGGTAGAATTTCTATTTTATTTTTACGACTCCCAAAAGAAGGGCAGACTCTAGGTTTTAAGGTTGAGCTCTCATCAGTACCCTCTCACATGTGGAAACACGTCCAAGTGGGTTCTGAAGAAAAAGCCGAAGGAACATAAGTTTCCAATAAAGCTTTAAATAACTGCAAATGAAAACTCTGAGGAATGGCACTGAAGACCATCCACCTTTCCTGTTTCCTCACAAGCATGACCGTCCTTGCCACAGCGAGGGAAGGAATGCTAGGATAAGCGATCTTAGCAACAGACAGACGGCTTTTACTCCAATAGTTTCTATACTGTAGGATACTGAATATCACAATAAAACAAACTAACACAAACATCCAAGATCTTTAAAAGTGAGAAGCTTACCGTTTTCTCTTTTTCCTTAAAATCAGACAGATAGCTGGCTACTTTTAGTCAGCGGAAAGCAGAGAAACGACCTATGTAAGTGTCATAGATAAAGCAGCAGTCCATGGCAGTATTTCATTTTCCCATGTGGAACACTTTTAACGGGCCCCTTTACACTTCTGCTATAGTGGCATTCACCAACATGTCCTTCAGAGAGGCAGAAGACAGAAGAGTGGCACAAAACAATTGCTTTCCTTCAACCCTCCTGGCAGATGAAAGGAGCAGCATCAGAGTGCACAGCACAAAGCAGCCCCCACAGTAAAGCGAATACACCCCACTACACCAGGGTGTGTGCTGCATCTTCAGCCAGTACAAATAAACCTTCACCTCGAGACTAGATTTTTGTTTTCCTGGATAACATGGAACTCTGAGTCAGATGGTCAGATTATTAAATCTGTCTATGCTTGTAGGCTAGTCAATTGCCATTAGAAGTCTGTGTTTAATCTTACTTCCCAGATATGCAAAGTAACACTCAATCTTTCCACGAGAAGATTAAATCCGTTCAAAAGTGCCCCTGTTCACTAACACAGTCTACACTGCATTTTATATAGGCTTTATGTCAGAATTAAGTCAAAGATGACGAAACATTCTCTGTCGCCAAGAGCCATGAACTGAAAAAGTCTTTTTTAATTACATCTTCACTTTATTCGTTTCCTATGTTCAATGTTTCAAAAATAGCAGCAAAATTATATGAAGAATTTCCTTTCAAAATCTTTTCTTTCACATTAAATTTTCCATTAAAAATTATAGTTCCATGGTACATGATTATACATCTTATTCCAGCCCATTTTCCATTATGTTCTAATCAGATTGATTTAAAATGTGACCTTTGAGAAATTAGATTCCATATAAATTTTATCATAAATTCCATATGAATTTTATCATACATTATTTCACTATTAAAAAAATAATATGTATGTCAAAATTTGTTACCAATTTGAACATAAAAAGACAGTTTTCACTTCACAATGGAATATTTTATTCAAGTATGTGCTGTTTGTGAATGTATAATGTATTTTTATTAATTCAGACTAAATGTATATTACAGATTAAATGTGCAAAATATGAAACACTAAAAATGTATCTATTGCGCATCTAACGCACACGTTATAAACTTTTACACAGTAATGATTACAATAAATTGCTATTTTTAATTATATAACTCCTGAACACAATAAGGTGATATCAAAGCTGTGGGAAAATACAGATTTGTACCCAACTGAAAAAGTAAGTAATATCCATAATAATAAGAGATAATAAGCTTATTTGCAGAAAAAGTAAGAATAAGTAATATATTTAGGGCATGAGGCCTGGAAAGTCTTAACACTGTTGAAAGTGAAGAAAGCCAAACCTCTGGTGTGTGTTTAAGTATTAGTAATGACTATTACTATTAGTATTAGTAAAGAGTAAGAGTTGGGGGGGTGAGGCACTTAAGGATGTCCTACAAAACTGCTAATGTCTTTGTTATTATAGATATTCTAGAATGCTCACAAAGAATAAAAACTTCATAAACTTTAGAAGCACAAGAGTCATAGAATATGAAATGCCATCTGTTCATTCTATAGATGAGAAATCCTGACTGTAGAGGTTTTTGCAGGTAGTCAAAGAGTTTGGCAGTGACCAGATTTGAGCTGTATCCACTGTCCTGACACAGAACTGAACAACCAAGTGGTCTGCAGCCAGTGCACCAGAGAAAGAAAACTCCCATTCTGTTGCATTATCACTTGATAAAAATGCCCTTGCTCCAGGTGCTCAAAAGAGTGCTGAGGAAGAGAAACAGGCCCAAGGGAGGGAAGGGGAATACACAACATTTTCAATACAATTAGCTGAACAAAGCTTTGGAAAAAAATTACAGGTCAGGATTGAAAGTCAGTTCACCCATCAGTCTCTCCTGTGAGAGATAACTAACTAGCTAGGCTTCGGTCTCTGCTATATGGCGCAGATGAAATGATTGACAACTTTAAAGAATAGAACTTAAGGGAAAAAAAGAGGTGAGAAAAGGGCCTCACACTATTGGTGGTTTCAATATAATAACATGGTTTTATATAAGATTTAGAAAACTCAGAGGAATAATACAAAACTCACAGGTGAAGGGGAAAAGATATAATATGAAAGAAAGCATGCACACATGTACACAAGAACATGAAAACACACACACACACACACACACACACACACACACACACAGAGGATTGACTTACAATACAACCTTGGCAAAGTATGTAAGGAAACAGCTTAGTCCTAAGAACCCTAATTATGATCTCTTAGACCAAATTCTAGTATTTGCAGGCACATAAACAAAAAAATATGCAACTAATTATACTGAAAACATTCAGAATCAAATACATAGGCTATACTTCTGTTCAAATATTAATATGGGACTGCCATAAGCAATCAAGCGTTTTTCTGGCAAAAGAAGTTTTTGACAATTCAAAGCTATAAACTATACAATGTTTACAAAGAGTGGTTGAAACACTAAATGAAAATTATGCAAAAGTGTATTTCATCTACAGCAATCATCAAAAAAGTAGCAAATATATGCATATATCTGATTACATGACATTCTGCTTCAGTAGACAATCTCACAAAACAAATGGTCTAGAAGGGCTTTACACTTTAGGACCTGCAAAGTTAGGGAGGAGGAATTCATTACTTGATAAAGCTATAGTTGCTTGCTCTGTTTTGAACCACTATGACATTTCTACAGCCAACTATCTAGGCAGGGAGAAACTCTGATCCAAACAGTGTTACCAATATCTCCTCCTCATTCTTCAATCTTCTCTCTCCCACTTCCTTTCCCTCCGCCATTTCCTCATTGTTGCTATTTTGGCTAGGATTTATTTCATTTGCTTGTTAAATAAGGTCTTACTATGTAGAAATCCTTGGCCTCATACTTCTTATGATGTGTACTGGTTCCTTAAACAATCGAGAATATTGAGGTTACAGATATGAAATACCGTAACAGGGTTGTTTGTTGATTCCTATGAGGAATACATCAATGAAAATATTTTTATCTTTTCTCAAAAGCCAACCTCAACCACAGAAATGAACAACTTTATTTATTTGAAAATTATTACACCCAACTTAAAATGAACCAATAACCCGAGACGTGCTTTATATTAACAGCCACTTACAACCAAGGTCTTAAATACCACAAAAAAGAAAAAAAAAGGGTGTTTTCCAAATTTACAAACACTTAAACAGAAAACTGTTGTGAGTGAGAAAAATAACATGAAATCTAAGCTTCTTTGGGTGGGGTGGGGCGGAGACAGAGTACACTTGTTACTGGAAAAGTCAATTTTGATAATGTGGATATAAAGTCGAAGGGAAAAAGGAATAGGGTATTAAAGATAAAAACCACACTGGGAAAGAAATTGTATCCATTAGTCCCATGATCTTTCTTGGCTCACTTAGATAACTCAGAAAAATACTCCTATATCTTTTTCTATGTGCCTAAGTATTTCTTTCCCCTGAAGTATCGTTCTACCAACAGCTCCTTATGAATTCATTGAAAAACTGGTGTTTCTTCATCATGGAATACTATAAGTATTCAAAACAAAGTATTTTTATCACTAACTGACAGTTGGCAGCCCACCCTTCTCATATAAATGCTGTGATAATATGAGAAGGCAGAACTATGTCTCTGCTAGAAGAGACTGCAGAGTAGCCTCTGAACACTAATACATGCCATGCTAATGCTCACAGCAGAGAAGAACCTATTACACAAAGAATGAGAACTCAGAGTACATTCCTAATCACAAAAAAAAAAAAGGATTAAGTCCACATGAGAATGTAGGTAATTCAGAATCTGAAGCATGCTGATGAACAGGAAAACTTAATATGCCAACTTATTAGTATCTGGACACACAGTGCTAAGCATCTTGAGACTAGGAAGAGTAGCCATGAATTTTATTAACTAACAACAAAAAATTTAATATCATAGTAGTGAGCACCACCATGCCTGGTATATCAGTGTTGGGAGGCAGCATAACACATACCTTCATGGAAATTCCACTCACCATGAAATGAGCAGACCTAAGAAACAAACATCATACTACTTAACTTAAATCCAATGACAGCAAGCTTGCGTGATTTTGTTTAGTGTGTTTAGTGTGTTTGCTGCATCTTGTATTTGTTGGAAAGCCGACCGAGAGT
Organism: Microtus ochrogaster; assembly: GCF_000317375.1. Classification (NCBI taxonomy): domain Eukaryota; kingdom Metazoa; phylum Chordata; class Mammalia; order Rodentia; family Cricetidae; genus Microtus; species Microtus ochrogaster. The sequence goes on from NW_004949104.1 coordinate 6,046,383, forward strand.
AGAGAATGATAACACAAACTTCACCTACACAGGTCTCCATAATATGAAGAGTTCACGTGAGGAGTTAGCAGAGTTTATGTTATAGCCTATTAGGAAAAATTACAAATGACCTTAAGGTGAGAGAGGGAATAAAGTGTTAAATGGATGAATGGAAGGAAAAAAAATTATCAGACACAGAAAGATGGAAGGTGTCATGATTGTTGCAATGAGAATGCCATGAAATTTTGTTAAAAATAGCCACAAATACTAAAATCTTCTTATACCATATGTTTAAAATTAGAAAAATTATCTTTAATGGCATTCATTTCAAATCATTCTAAATATGTTTTTAGTCTCTTGGTATTACAAAGTACTTAACATTAAGACGAGTCAATGCTTTGATTTTGAAATGAAGAGAAAGCATTCTAAGTGAGCATGAAATTAACACAGCAGAGGAAAATCGGATCAAGTAGAATTCACATGGCCCATGCCCAGACATGCTCAGGGGAGTGAACAACTGCTTGCAGCACTACAGAACACATGGACACAGAATTTTCCTGTCCCGACAGGAGCATGCTGATATATATTCAAAAAAAGTATGATACTGCTCATGGCATTGCCTCTGCACCTCCTGTGAATTTCTTCTCCAAATTGTATGAGGAATGGTTGCACAATTGATATCATAGAGAACTAAGTCCCGACTCCATTTTCTATGATGCCCAGGTCGCAATCTTAGGAGACACAGGGCATGTAAACTAGCTCACAGCAGTGATCCCAGGAAAGACTGAGTTTATTTCTCTTTCAACAGTGCCTATTCCCCTCTACTTCAGATATAACAGTAAAGTGCTCTCATCTTTCCTCTCCTTCCATCCTGAAGAGCAGGTGAGCTCAGAAAGACCAGCATCTTCCAAAGTGAAGAACCACTTCTGGGAAAGGAAGCGGAGAAGACCTTTGCACTCAGCCTCAAATGCTTCAGCCAGGACCAAGAGCCACGAGAACTCCCATGGCATATCCAACAACAGGTAAGAGATCCTCTGTTCCTTTTTATTGTGGATGGACTTGTGTAGTTCTCACTAAGGGATGTCTAGGGAAAAAGAAAGGTAACCGGATTGGGATCAAAACTCCCTGTAAGTTTTCTAAGTGCCAAAACTCAAGGAAGAGAACTCCTAAAGAGAAACAATACTTCCTAATATTTCCCAATGATAGTACTCTTTAATAATTTTTTTATGTCCATTAATGAAGATCAGCAGTTTCAGAGTCCTGAATCTCTACCCTGGAAGGAAGTCTACCTTAGAGATATAATCAAGAACTGGAGAGTAAACTCTCCAAAGCCAAGCTGCTATCCAGAATAAACATGAAATATATACTTGCTGATTTGAGATCATCTCACTGTGCAACCCTCCATTATCCAGAGGTCACCTAGAAAGCACTGTTGCAAGGGCACCCAAACTGGAAGAGGACTCAATGTGGGGCTACTCAAGGACTCCCTTGTCACTAAAGAGAAGCACCCAAACTGGAAGAGGTCTCAATGTGGGGCTACTCAAGGACTCCCTTGTCACGAAAGAGAAGCACTTCACTGATCCATTCACTTCTTCATTCACTCATTGATCCACTCACAAAATCACAAGCCAATGGACAGAGCAAAGTAAGGCACAAGGCTATTCTTAAAGTTCAAGTGAAACTGGGACAGTGAAAGACAAAACTATACAATAATACTATCACTTATGTCAGAGGAGAAGGATTGTAGGGGTCAGGCATCTTTTGATATTTATCTTATCAGAAGTCCACTGAAAGAGTTTGTGAAAAGGTTATTTTGCCTCAATTCTTTGAGGCCAATCAAGGAAAAAGATCAATGGAGCACTTGGCAGGATCAAAGAAGCAAAAAATAACTTATCACAGATGAATCAGAAAGTCATCATGCTTTAAGTGGCATTACCTGTGGCTCTTAAAATAAAAATGGGGACAGGTTTAGAAGACAACTCTTTTTGCCTCTTCTGTATAAAGTCACTTTCTAAATATAAACACATGCTTTATACATGTACACACAATAAACATACAAAGTACAATCCAGTTCTGACAAAGAACTTACAGAGAATGCAAAAGGTCAATATACAAAAATTTAAAAGGCGAGAGTGCTATGTATTTTTAGTCGTATTTGGCACAAGGCAATGGAAAACCAGAAAAGTTTGTCTCAAAATATATAGTCACACATGAACACTCAAAGGTTTCTGTGAAGTTTTTTAAGCAATTAAGGTCTCAGGCCTCACCTTTTATTGTCACTCCACATAATGTGACACAGTTACACTAAATGTCTGAGGGCCTCTACGTTCTGTCCAGTAGGAGGACTTGTGCACATGCTACTTTGTTTACCTGAGCTCATGTCACTCGATTGCTTGACTAATTCCTGCTCTTCTTCTGTGTTTTAATTTAAGCTCTGGTCATCAGAATGCTCCCAGGACAGGTCCTTTCTAAATTAGAAACCATCATCCTCCCTTGCTATGGATCTGCGTAACACCAAATACCATGGTCCCTGTTCTGGTGCCTGGCTATTTACGGTCTTCATTAGACTACATACCACACAAAGAAAGAAGTACCTCTACCTGGCTTAGGATTATGTTTTGGGAGTTAGGTCAGTGCCTTTTATAGGAGAGAATATCCCATACTGTGTAGCCTGGCAGCCTAGTCAGTCAATTGGATGGCAGGATGATTCACCATGATTGGCTCATAAACCAAACTGAGAACACTGCTTGCTGAGGGCAGATAAGTGCACCCTAGGTATAATACTTAGAAGCAGCTGGCCGTGGAGGAGTCTGATTTGTATATCCAATTTCACTCAGCGACAGAAAAAAGGCCACAATAGCACAGAAGACTTAAGCACTAACACAATAGAAATTACAGAGCTCTGACAGGGGAAAATGTCCTTAAGCACAAAGATGCAAGGCTAAGAAAAGCACTTTGTTGTAGGGATTATGCATGGAAACACCAGTGTCAAGAGGTCCAAGATAGCATAGCCCTGGCATTACAATCCAGTGGTTAGGCTTGCTTTGCATGCAGTCTTGGGTGTGAATCATCCCTGCTTTGATTGTTTCAGGAAGTAAAGAGAACTGAGTATTTTCCATGATCGCGAATTCTAACAAACAAAATTGAAAAATTGAATTTAAAATGTAAAAGCAAAGTTCCCACATGAAAATAAATGCAAAGTACCACTTGAGCTCACACAGAGTCGGCAATGATTCATAGGAAACTGTCTGAACACAGCACACAAAAAGATTTCTCAAGTATCAGCAAAAAACCCAATTATCAGATACCAAATGGTGTTTCTACTTCCAGGCATTCTGAATCTCATGTACAACTCTCAAGTTTTTCATCTAGTAACTGACAAAACAACAGATACAGGTTCCATTAATATTACAGTCCCTGATTATTTAAGGAGTATGTCTACTTTTTATCTTTCAATAAAATGATGCAAAGTGCTATAATCCTTTCATGTTGGCCTTACAACTCAAATATCTAGTTAAAAGCAAATATTTGTATAGCATTTTACAGTTATAAATCAAAGAGTCCCCTTGGTGCACAAAATTCATAATTACCAATGATGGGAAAATGAGAAAAAAAAGCTTCTGTAACATTATTTAATGCTGTTCCTTGCATAGTCAGTTCTTCAAAAGAAAAATTGTATTTGAAGTTCATATTTAATAGGTAGCATAGAAAATACTGTATTCCTTGCAATTCATATAAAACCCTAAAGAACATATACAACAAATATCCATTATTCTGTAAATAACGGATGAGAAAAAAACACTTGGACCATCATTTAAAATACTTGTAAACATACAATATGACATAGATTGGCAGTAAAAACTGACGAATGTTAATTTGTTTATATAAATGTTATACGTGATACTTCATTTGATCATGGAAAATTTCAAAGTTACTATTTTAAAAATGTAAACACATAATAAATGTGTTAAGAGTCTCTGTATTTTCAGTGATTTCTCATTGTCAGCATACTTTTACAATATGAGATGCAAAAATTAGAGACTTGAGAATTTGGTACATTAGGAAAATAATGTAAAATAAAACCAAAGCTGAAGTGTTGTGCTGCACACTGGGGTCAACAACACCACATCTATTATTCAGCTGAAACACAAAATTGGCCTCGAGATACCATTTTAATGTCAAATCAAAAACTGTCAATCAGCACCATTTGTTGCTAATCCCTCATCAGAACCCATTGCCTCAGACTGATCATTCACAGGGAGGAATGTAGAGAGCTTATCTGCAACCACTTAACCTTCATCAACCAACATTCATGCATGCTCATTAACATTTTTTCACCCCGCTTTTGAGCATGACACAGCTTATACCGGAATAATAACTTGCTGATAATTGTACAAGACAACAGCTGGACAGGCAGAGGGCAGAGGTGAACACGCTCATAGATTATGGGGTACAGTAATGTATTACAATTAGTATAAGAGTCTCAGGCTCATGTGCAATAGTTTTCAAAAGAAGTTGAGGAAATGTCATTAGCAAATCTAACTTTAGATCTGTCAGGCCAGATGCCCAATTCCCTTACCACGGTCCTATTTGGAAATAAACTAATGATAGCGATTGATAATGGGTACCCTATTGGTTCATGAATAGAAGTCAAATTTTCAATACTGTATAGTGAGATGCAACCTAAACTTAGTCTATTGAAGGATAACTGAGAAAAAAAGAGCCTCAAATACTTTAATTTTGTATTTGTGTTCATAATATTGCTGTTTTTAAGTAGATTATGGTTATTAAAACAAATTTAGAAAAATAACATCCTAGAAGAAATCTAGAATATTAATAAAGAAATCTTAGCGACAAAAGAGCATAGAGACAATATTCAATCCTATGTTATATTCATAACAGCTGTGACAGCCACTTTACTTCTTTGAAATATAATATAATGCACTATAAAGTGGGATGGATTCTGATAGTGATGGGCTAACTGGCACTGATGAAGTTGTGTGAATCGGGCATCACGCATGGTACGCACTCAACACATTGTCTCTTAATCACCCTGTGAGTAGCTATTAACACTCTTTTCTGATGAGAATATTGAAGGTGATCTTGAAGGGACTGAAAATTCAATCTTAGCACCATCTGCCCCCCTCCAAAAAAACAACAACAACAAACAGAGACCAATTCCAACCTGACAATGTTCAAGCACTCTACTGAGTCTCAATTTTAATTGCTACTAGTGCCTGTGATTTAATTTTCATTACTTCATTCTGAAAGTATGAAAAAAATCCAACGTTGTAAAATTCAACCAGTTACTACGAAGAGCATACGCCAGGATAAGGGCCTCACACACCTATCTATCTTCCAGTCTTGAGGTATCTAAGACCACTTGGAGCATTCAGTCAACCACCTCTGCACCCCACACAGGCTCCACCTAAAATAATCCCTACTGTTATTCCTCCCAACAATCAGGAAAGATTTCCTCATCTTTACTGTCTTATTTGGCATTTTTACTAGAACAGCAAAACTATCCAATTCAAGATCAAAATAGTGCTTCCTGACAATTTTGTTCTAACATTTTTTAAAAGCTGCCCCAACAAATAATGCAAAAGGAACTGGTTTTACAGGCAACAGGAGCATGAATAAATCAGAAATGGGAGCCGATTAGTTACTGTTTTATTTTTTTCATTTCCTCTTTTCATGAGACTAAAATAGAGCTCCCTTGCCTTGGCAGCTCAGGTGAGCTAGGCACTTCTCTTGGTGAGCATGTCATTGCTGAGGGAGAGAACAAATTTTATTATGAGGCATCAGCTAGAGTTAATGTATTCCAGACTGACATGTTGGACCTTGTACAAAAGCTTAGTTCAAAAATATTAGCCTCCCATAAACTTTACTTTAACAACCTATAGCCACAAATGCCAACAAGAAGTTCATTTCTGCAATCCCGCAATTGCTGGGTAACAACTGTTGAAGGAGATCACATAACAGTGGACTCCATCAGGACTTAATAATAAAAGCTTACGAAAAACTTCAGTAATGTCATTCATTCGTAACTGTAGGTCTAGGAGACAAATTATACGACTCTTATAAACAGAACGGCAATGTTCTAAGAGGCCTTACCACAGCTTACATCTGTGACTGCATTCACATGGCAAGAAGACCTCTTGGCCCAAGGAACTAACTTAAGTTGAAGCCTTCTCCACCAGCCTATCCGGTAATTAGACAAGTCTCTTAACTGTTATTCTAGCCTATGTATTTTATCTACTACACAGAGATGTCTGATATTAAGATGTCAGGATAAAACATAGATTATAACACTTTATGCCCCTAATTCAAAATGTTACAAAATTTGTGACAGAATTTAAAATTAATCACATTAAATTATTAATAAATAACTGACAGAACACAATTTAAATGCCTAAATATTTCATATGAGTAGCTCATTAACGTGAACATAATTTTTCAAGGTTCATCTTTTAGTGACATCTCTCCACTTTTCTCTCTATGACAAGACAGGCAATATTGCAGTTCCTTAGTTACGCAGCACCCAAGTGTGTTCACCTCTGATACACTCAATTCCCTCTCATTTGTTTACTCACCAAAAGCAGGTTTTCATTATCTATCAGTAAACATCACACACTGCATCGGTAAAAGAAATAAGATGGACAAAAGATAAATGGGTCCTGGCATGGGGCATTATAACCTTAAGGCAAAGAAGGGCATAATTACTACAAAATAAACTTAGATTTACAAATGAACAGGTAAGAAATAAAGGGCACAGTGGTGTGAAAGGATAGATCTATCCAAGTCTAAGAAAGCACTATGGTAATTTCCCAAAAGAAATGGCAGCACTCAAGGCAACAAAGATGTGTGACATCACAGAAGTCATTTCTTTCACAAGCCTTTTCTTATAACCCTCAGTGAACTCAAAGAACTGGATGACAAAACAGTTAAGATACAATATGCCATTTTAGTAATCATAAAAGGTCACTTAATATACGATAATGTACAGTAATAAGTGTATGTGTATAGAATTTTGGAAGATATTAAGAAAAGTGCATCCAAATCCTATAATTAATTTAAGTGCAATATAGGAGTTCAGGGTAGTAATTTTTCATTTTCTAAACCTTCTGTAACATAATTTATTTTAAAAGATATCACAACAGATCCCATTTAACTAAACTAACTATACACTGTTTTAATTAAGCACGTGATATTTTATGTCTACTTTACTAGTAAAACATTTAACACTCAATGTGAGTCATCTTAATATACACAAGTCTTCTGGGCAAAATTACAAGTTTCCTCCATAGTTGTGAATCTTCCACTATCATTTATTACAGCTTTCCATAATAAAATATCATTGGAAAGCTTTGGTTGCTCTGTTAAAAAAAGACTCAATCTTGTAAAAGTAGAAAAGACAATGAACATGGAAGGTCCTGAATAGATGCAGTTTCTCCAGTGCTTAGCCCAGTGGAAGTCATATGACTACTGGGAACAGCCCAGGGGCAAAGGCTGTTCTTTTGAAAATACTCAGGTTATATGGAGAAGATACAGAGGGGAACAAGCAGATACGGGGATAAAGCAGACCAGTGTTGCAGTGAAAAATTACAAGAACCAGTGAGAAATGCACATCAGACCTGACTGCAGGCGGCAATGAAAGCAAGACTGAGGAGTCTTACTTCTTTCTTTACATTTCAGTACCTATACATATGTGCAACATTATATATATATGCAGCCACAGAAATGATAAATCTAAAACAGCTTGGATTATTTACCTAAAACAGCTTGGATTATTTACTTACAAAAGAGAAAATGAGAATAGAGAACTTGAAAACTACTCTTTAAAAACTTTGAAAAATACATAATAAATGAATGACTATCCAAACTTCTAAAAACAGAGGACCAAAAAAGGCATAACAGGATGTACACAACCAGCATCTCCAGGAGATCACAAGGCTCCTTTCCAAGAGTCCTCATGCCCTCTTTCACCCCACCTCACCTACCCTAATGTCCACCCTAATGTTCAATAGAATAAAGCAAAGAACCCACAAATACACACACACGAGAGAGAGGGGGGGGGAGATAAGGGGGAAAGGAAGGAAGGAAGGAAGGAAGGAAGGAAGGAAGGAAGGAAGGAAGGAAGGAAGGAAGGAAGGAAGGAAGGAAGTAAGTAAGTTAGTTCTGGCATTCACCTCCTCAGGAACATGTGACCTTCAGGGTCAAGGCTTTAGCTTGTAAAATCTGACTATTTCACATCACAAAGCATCAAACCTAAACTCCTGACTTGATCAGACAAGTAACTTGGAGTCAGCAGACCCTCACTGTACTCCTTGTTGCAGTATGTCCATAGTAATACATGCATGCATACAAGGCAAACCCTGTAAGCTTTGTTGGCATGCTGTACTGACACAATTGGCACTTTTCTTACCACTGACAATAGCAACACTGTTAAATCTGCTAAGTATGCAAAACAAATGTAAATAGTTGTCCAGGTGTAATGTCCATATTTATTTTTATATAGATGCATAATATTCAATAAAAAATGTGAGAAATTATTGAGATGAAGAATAACTTTGAAATATAGAAACATAAAAGCTCTGAAGACTGATGCGCTTCATTTGAAAGCACACAGTTATCCCATTGGCCATCTCAGCTCTCCTGGATTGAATCCTGAGGCTCTGGGAGCACAGTGCCAAACTGTCCCACTGTGACCTGTGAAACCCTGTAAAATAATTGGTTCTCTAATTGAAAAATAAAAGAAGATTAAAGAAGGCAGGAAAGCTTTGCTTCAGGAAGGAGACTCCGGAAATCTGATGATAGGAGAGCAGCCGCTACATGACAAAGAGCCAATAATTAAAATTAATTGCAGATTTTGTGTGAAATATGGTTGCATTAGATAATTTGATAAATGCATTTTCTCTCAATGACTTTTTTCAATTAAAATAAACTTACAAATATAATTTTGAATTATTCAATGAAATAAGCAAGTATAACATAATAGGTTGAAATGAAATTAAACACATTCATTTGTAGACCCTTGTTCAGTTTGAGTAACGTTTACTGTATGAAAATGCTCTTTCTCTCCAACTCTATCAGAAGAACACGAATATAATTAAAATAAAAATGTCACAGAAAACTGTGAAACATCATAAGTCAAGAATAATGATATAGTATAATATTTAGTAAAAATATTTAAAGGAAATTTAATTTACTTATATGGCCAATGTATATTCACAGTCCAAAATAGTGCACAAAATATATTTATTTTCCTAAATTAAAAGTATCTCTTTTATCTTCATAGTAGCAAATATGCTGTTAAGTGACAATGCCAGGTTTAGATTTTTAAGAGTATACCTATAGAATATAGGATGCAAAGTAAAAATACACACACATAATTTAATAATTCCCACAAAATGTTGAAGCATAGATTACAAACAAAAGAACAGCAAAGATGATACCTGCTGAACATTAATTAAATATACACATGAAAAAATGTAGAAACAATACTTCCTGGAACTTAAGAGATGGCATAGACTTTCCCCTAGAAATCCAAAAAAGAATCTAGTTGTGATAACAAAAACATAGTGTTAATGTGCCAGATAATCTCTCTATAAATGTTTGGTGAGTAGACAAATTATTAGTGATGAATCATGGTGCCCCACGTCCCTAAACGGCATGCCAAAAAGGGAATCCAAGGTGAGGGTACAACGAACTACAATAATGGAAACTAAGCCGTATTAACCCAGCCAAGTAACTTCTCAAATACGGTGATTTTATGGCATAGCTTTGCTCCAACCTTGAATGCATTTTTCTGAATATATCCTATCCTGTTCCTAATATGAGTGAATATTTTACCAAATGGTTGAAAACAACTTCTAGCGGAACTATATCTATGGAAATTAGTGACCAATGTAACAGAAAACAAATACTAAGTCCCTTTGTGAGCATAATTATCTACTTCTGCTAGTTACACTCTGCCTAACCTAACAAAAGCAAAGCAAAAGGACAAGAAGCCAACACAAGACTGTCACTGAGATATGAGATTAATATTGTGAGCACCAAACACCAGAATTCTGATTTCAATTGTTCTTTGCAGGCAAACTACCTCTTTAGTTCACTAAGAAACAATGGCTTACATGACCACAGCAAGCAAAATCCTAAGCACCTTCCAATCCAATTTTAGTGGCTACTATGTCATATTCAGAGATGGATACTTTCTACCAGAAGAGACTTGAAATTCTTTAAATACTCAGAAAAACTCATGACCAAGTAGAAATGCTGACACACATCTGCAAATAGGTGACAAACCAAAAACATTCCCTTGTCCTTTCCCTCAATTTGCCATGAATTTAAGAAACCAACATCAAGTAAAGCTAAGAATTGTCGGATATGCCAAGAACAGCAGAAAGTCAGCAACTTTTTAAAATTCTTGCAACCAATTTCTATTAGCTTAAACCACAACAGCTCGAGGAAAGGTGGGCAGTGGAGTATTCTACTCCTCAAATATTATCACTACACTGAGCCTGATGCCAACACTCAGAGACTACAAAATTAACAGTCATCACACTTCCTGCAAACTCGGGGGAAAATCCAGGCTCTACTTGGCACTCACAGCTGCCTATCAACCGAGGGCTGCCGATGCTTTATAGATCCTAGCTCCTTAATTACATTAAGCCATCCATACCATGGCCCCTCATCTTTGAAAAAGTACATGCCTGTCAAAAATAATTATTTAAAAGACCCAGATAATGTTTTATAAATGACTAAATGTGTCTCTTTCAAAATTACTCTGACGTTGTTAAAATTCTAAACTAAACCACAACAAGAAAAGCAACATTTGAAAAATTTAGCTCTTACATTTTGCAACACTATAAAAATTTTCGAGCCTTAAATTCATGGCAGACACACATATAGAAAGAAAAGAGGTACTGGAATAAAAATGTGTCTTTACATTCATTCTGACACAATAAACGCGTCCCAAAGAAATGTGATAAAGCACTACATAAGACATACAAAACTGAAAGGGACAGCCACAGAGAAAGCACTCATGGAAAGGCAGGATGAACCAATTTGACATTTTCAAACGTGGTTATTGAAACACGTCAACTCACATGGTAAGTGTTGTGATTTAGAAAACTGGAAGCAGGATTTTAGCTAAACATAAATTATATTGTCACAGGGAGTACTGCCATATAAGTTAAAGATACCAGTGATACAGAAGAGATCTCCTAACAGAAAGTACATAGGTCAACAATCAATAACTTCCTAGCAAAAATGCTAAGAATGTGTGTTATAGAAAGTCCAGGTTTTTCCGTAAATGATAGTGAAAAAAGCTTGAGGTCCCAAGTACCTGCGAAAGAGCGGAACAACAACGATATCGTGCCAGTTATGTGAAAATCAATCCCGAAAAGATTAAAGACTTAAATAAAAAGACCTGAAATGATGAAACTGATAAGGAAAACAGAAATACTTCCAAAGACTGAAAAGGGGAAAGGTTTATTGTTTTGTTTTATCCAGAAGTACAGAAAACATAAGCAAAAAAAAAATACATTACATGAAATTACATCAAACTGGTTAAAGCCTCTGCAAGGGACAGAAAACAATTAACTCAGAATAAGAAACAACCATCAATGTAAATAGCTTAAAGAACAAGAGAAAATACTAGTAAGCTCTGTTGATAACAAGAAGTTATTGCCCCAAATATAAAAGAAAACCACAAATTCAAAGACAAAATAAAACCAAATTACCCAATTAAGGTGAGAGGCAAATACTCCTATTTTTGTAAGTGCCCTCTAGGAAAAATAGTAGAGAAATGCATACCAAATTCATACGAGTAAAAATAAGTGTTATCAAAAAAGACAAAAGAAAGCACTTGGTGAAAGACATATGAATTGCTACAGCCTTTATAGAAAATATAATGGAAGGCACTCAAAACACTGAAGAAGCAGATGATTTTGCATTCCCTGTAACATAAAAATACCCAAAGGAAATGAAAGCAGTATGTGGAAGAGGCATATGCACACCTGTGTGTACTGAACTACTATTCAAAATAACAACGAAAATATCCATCCATTAATGAATGGATAATGAAAATGTGACAAATACAAATGGCTATTTAACCACTGAAAGGATGAACACCTATCATTCTCAGTGATGTGAACAGAAATTTAAAGAACATGTTGAATCAAATAAGCCAGACACAGAAAGAAAAGTATTGCATAAAGTCACTCAGAGGAGGAATGAAAAATGATTAGTAACCAAGTCGAGAGTACAGTGAAAGTTCACTGAAGAACTTACTCATGGAAGAGTAAGGAATAGGGACAGACAGAATTGATGGCTGAGTACCAGGCTAGATCATTTGATGGTGGCGAGAAGACCTGGATTCTGGCTGCAGTTAGATTGATATCAGATAACAGCTACATCTGTATATTTAAAAATGACTTTGAATGTATTTTCTGGGAAGAAAGGCTGTCTGAAGAGACAAATATGTTTATCCTAATTTAAAAATTTTGCAGTAAAAAATATATCAACATATTATGTGTCTTATAATGTTTAAAAAGGAAGTTCCATTCAAATTTATAAAAAGAAAATATGAATCTTCCAAAAGATATTTTTACCATTTTAATGACAAAAAGCAAGCTACACAGTACAAAGTCAGATGATAAACAGAACTTTACCAGTGGAAATAGAGCCTACACTGTCAAAACTTAGTATTTTTTGAGCAACACAATGAGCAAGGTACTGCAAAAGATGCTTTACAATATGTATGCTATCGTCCTCACAAAAACCCCATAAGACAGGTATTATGTCCCCCCATTTGATAGAGAAAAACACTGTAGCTGTGAAAGCCAGGGTTATGCACTTGGAGGGTGGACGCCAGAGCCCCCGGGTCTTCTGTCCACGCCACAGCATGGTAGTTGGTATTTACAGCTCAAATACTTACCGATGTGAATAGAGGTGCCAAATGATGAAAGATGGTCTTAATAAAAAATGGCAAGTTTTAAAGCCTTTAATATAAATCGTGGGATGAGGGTGAACCGCTGTGGGGCAGTGGTAAGGTGGCAGGAGATGAGAGGAAAATTATTTTAAATCAAAGAAGAGCACTTTAAATAAAACATAATAGGATTTCTTTTAATCAGAGAAGCGGCATGGCAGAGCAGAGAGCAATGGCCTCACACTCAGATCTGTATTCTGTTCAGTCCCTGCTTCTTTCAGATGAACTTCTCTTCAAAGCAGAACTTTTGCCTATAGAGAAAATGCAGATAATACTTGTCTTGTTTTTCTCACAGAATTGCTCTGGAGAAAAAATAAGACAGTGTCAACAGTAAACAGGTAAATGTTTCAAAAACACATCGATAGTATTATTTTATTTTTTCCAATGAAGGAATTTCAAGCTTTGTTCCAATTGTCTATGTATTTTCACTAATAAATGTGGTAGCTAGGAAGCTTTAAGAAGAGACAGGTGAAAGCCTGGCGCAGAGGGTCATGCCTGTAGGCTCAGCCACTCAAGAGGTTGAGCTGGGTAAATCTCTTGAGCCCTTACGTTCAAAGACAAATGAAGAGCAAAGCCAGATGCCATCTCAAAAAGGAACTGGGGGATGCTGAAAGTGTCTTTTTAGAAGATTCAAATTTGGATGGACTATCTCAGGACAAATAATGAATTGATCTCCTAAATTATTTTAGACAAAAACAACAACAAAAATTTCAAGTGTAAAGGAAATGGGACACTCTACAGAAGAGTAGTGTGAAACATGGACAGTGGCAGACAATGCGGAGGACTTCACGGGTAACCACCCACACCAGAGTGCAGAGAAGCTTCGGAGGTAGTGTCAAGGAGTCTCAATTTAAGGGCTATATATAATAACCAACTGCATAGTTTAAGTCAGTACCACAGTCTATTTAGGAGGGTAACAGCCAACCTCTCTTGGTCCTCTAATCTACTTTCTTCTTCTATTCATTCTCTCTGCCTGCCAACCCCAACTACCTGTCTCCTGCCTAGCTATTGGCCAGTCAGCAGTTTATTAGACCAATCAAGTGCCTTAGGCAGGCAAGATGAAACAGCAATTCATCTTTACAAAACTAAACAAATGAAGTTAAAACAAATTTAACACATCTTAACAGAGTTAAAATATATTCTGAGACATGAACAAATATATCTTTACATACCTAAAATATTCTTCCACAACAAACTAACATAAGGGATAAAAATCCCCTTAATTTTGAATGAATAGACTTTAAATAATAATGTAAAGTATTTAAAACAATTACAATATATGATAAAAAATATACATGAGCCTCAATGTGTATATATACTACAGTATGAAGTATATATGATTGAATAAAAATACAAATTTTAAGCAGAGATTAGAGAAAACACTGGTATGGTTATTGATTTCCCCACTAACTCCAAGATAAAACTCCAGGACATAGGTGTGTATAACTCTGAAGTCTCTGAAGAACGAGCAATGTACCTAGGCAAGATAGAACCTGGTGTGAAAAGTTGTTGGCCTTGTTTCCCAATTGAGATGCACAAATCATAAGAGCTGTGAGAAAAGGCATATGCCCAAATAATTTGGACTCAAGAGAAAAAGGGATTGGACTTATATTAACACATGAACACATAACCATGTCAAAACCTTAGTTGTGCAATAACTTCATTATAACCATAAAATTATAAATTTATAATTTAAAATGATAAAGTACATACATTAACTGAATGAAGAAAGTCTATGTTCCTTTAAAATAGGATTTTCTCTATTTAATAACAAATGCCTAAGTAGCATATAATTACCTAGAAGCCTTGCACATCTACTTGTGAATGTGCTCTGTCGTGACCCTTGTTCTATGCTCCAGTGGTGGAAGAGGGACACTTTGCTAACACCAGGTAATCCTTCCTGTTCTACACCAGTCAAGTGAGGAGCTGGGGAAGTGGGAATTAAAATAGTGCACTTGGAAAAATGTGCCTGAATATGTATTTTTAATGTAAATCAGAATGTACACTAATTGAAAGTGGCAATCCTGAGTTATAAAATTAGATTCAGACAAGGAAATGAGTAATTTACTAAAAAGAGGAAAGAATACTTAATACAATTAGAGGACAAAGGGGTAAATATCCCACTTAATTAAAAAAAAATCAATGAGGAATTAAGCAGAGAATACAGAAAACAAAACAAAAAATCAAAAGAAGGTGTGGGATAAGATAATGGCTCTCAACACACTACGAAGACTTGTTACCACAATTTAATACTAAGTTTGATGTGGAATAGGAAAGAAAGAACATCCCATCATTAGACAAGTGACTCGGTCATAGTCTCTGCACTAACAGAAAGAGCAGAACAGAACATATGTCCATAAGGAAAAAAAGCAAGTGCACATGCACACAGACATACACACACTCAACTCATCTCTTTCTGTTGAGAGCATCTCTCCGGTATGAAAGTTGTATTTCTAGACACAATGACCTGTGAAATGTCTACCACTGTATGACAGATATTGCACATATCTTAGCATAAAATGAGGTTATGTTAACTTGAAAGTCTTCTGTGGTTACAGATTCAATAAATGCACATTCAATTTCTACGAACATTTTTACTTTAATTAATCTTTTAAATTTTATTCTCTGTGTGTGTGTGTGTGTTTCTGTTTTGTTTTTAGAGAAAAAGACTGATTGGTGGCGAGCACATGGCAGCAGTGGTAAGGACATCGTCAGAAGGAAAACATTGGGGAGTCAGTTCTCTCTACTGGAAACACAGGTCATCAGACTTGCACAGCAAGAACTATACTTTCTGAGCTATCTCACTGGCCCTTATTTCTACAATATTTCAAGAATAAATTTTGAAACTTCAGCAACCCAAAAGTGCATAATCTGTAACTGATAACACTGATATTTTCTTACAGTGAAACAAGACCTTCAACAAACATTTTGTAATTTCCATATGGCTTCAGATTTTATGAGACTCAGTCACAGACATGACTAATAAGAACCTAGAAATATATTTAATAATCAGTTTACTTTTCCTTAATTTTTCTAAATTAATATTTTCCAAATGTCATTTTCTGTGTAAGTTAGGTTGCACCCATTTGGAAATTACCTCGTCATTAGCATGTATTCCCAAAAACCACATATTTCTGTTACGAATTAGATATTCACCTTAAGGAAGGCTTTTTGGTTAGTTTAGGACATTTGATGCATTTTCATGCATAAAAAAGAATGTTTTAAATATAAAGTGACATCTTGAACTCAAATAAGACACTGTAATAATCCACAGCTTATCACTTGCTACCCCAGCATTTTGTCCACTGAACTATGATATCAGAAAGCCAAGCTTGATTTGTTCTTAAGTACAAAATACACGAGCTATTTCCAAATGACATCATTCAGTTGAAAAATTATTTACAAACCAGTTTATTAGCCATATCTGGAAAATGTAACACACCTGCTACAAAATGTGATTACTTCAAAAGGCTAACAAATGTGAAACTATATTTTCATAATAAATCAGTTCAAATAAGTTAGACTATTCATATACATCCAGAAAGCCCTTTAATCCCTGTTAACTGTTTGTGAATAATGAAAGTAATTAATATTAATTTTAGTTGACAAATGCAACACCAATAACCTGTTAGGATACTGTAATCCATTTTCCACCAGCCTGTAAAAAATTAGCAGATGCTTCCAATCATGTGAAAGAGAGACAGAGCAAGATGTTTTGATGATACCAAATGTTCAAAATATGAATACTGTGATTAAACTTGATATAAAGTGTTTTATATAACCCTGTTATGTATTAACGTGAACCAAAGACAGTAAACTATGTCTGCTCTTCTGAAGTCAGAATGAATGTGCTTCAGTCACATGTTTCAGATGAGCCCCCGGCTGAGTTTACTGATTGACTAAGGACTGTAAAAGCAACAGGAGCAATGAGAATGCATCTTCATTGTCGGTTGTTTTCCAAATGTCAAAGATAAAGTTGAACATGTATCACTGATTTGAAGAGTGGCTGCCCAATGGAGAATGCTGAACAAGTAAAACAGAAGGAAGAAGAAACAGAAAAAGGGGAAAGTCTGAAGAGTTTCTACCTGCATTTCCAAAAGAAAGGCTTAGAAAAGACTTACTTTTTACAGGTATGACTGTGGCTTTTACTCCCTAGCAGAGTGACATGAATGAGAAAAACGATTAAAAACAAACTGAGATCGAACTGAAAACATGCATAGGAATAATACACACATGCATCACTCATTCATTCATACAGACATACATATGCATACAGAGCCTACAGGAGCTAAGAGAAAAAGTCTATATCCTAGATCATTGCCAAAAGGACATTTCTATGGCTATAGTCAGGTGAGGAAAGATGGTTCTGTGTAAAGTAATAATTGCTTTATGAGCAAAACAGCTGGTACACAGTGGAAATGACACAAGATGGCATGAAGACCACCCAGCTGGACATAGTGACATTTGCCCAGAACTCTGGAGCCAGAAGCTGGGGAATTTTTGTGAGTTTGAGGACAACCTGGTCTACAAAGACTGTGAAGCCAGACAAGAGATCTTTTCCATGAGGGGAAGGGGGTGGAAGGTGAGAAAGAAAGAAA
>NW_004949104.1:6064050-6092010 GCF_000317375.1 Microtus ochrogaster
AGAGAGAGAGAGAGAGAGAGAGAGAAAGAAAGAAAGAAAGAAAGAAAGAAAGAAAGAAAGAAAGAAAGAAAGAAAGAAAATGAGCAAACGGTGAAACAGAGGAAGAAGGAAGGAAAAGAATCCAGCTCCAGGAGTGGACGAACAGGAGCTCTATAGCAATAGCAGCTTCCGCCCAACCTTGCAGTGTGTGAGGACTACAAATCCCAGCAATAGGAACAAGAAAGTACTCGAAGCCTAAACCTATGTTTGTTGTAAAATGACAGGATAAATACTAAGCCCCCCCCTTGAAAAAAAAGGGGATTCACCTCTTTTATTCTTACTATGTATATTTCCCAAGCTTACTTAGTAAACATGGAGGATTATTATCTCCGCAGTTAAATGTTTGGGACTGAACATCAATCTTTATAATCTGAGAAGGATCCAAAATATTTACTGCAAAGATTCAGTGCAATAAAGCACAACATTTGTCTATAACTACATTGCATTCATCACTAATTGAAGACTCTGCCATTCCCTGACTCCTTAAAATGCAAACTAATGATTAAAATGATCCATCATCAGTCCTTCTATCTGAACCCAACATCTTAAAAAAGGGGTTTCAGAAATTGTAAAAGAATTTTCACCTGGACTAAAAAATTTTCACCTTGGACTAAGAAGCCAAGTTTACTTCTGAATTCTCCAGAAATTATATAATTTAGTGAACTTTGGTTCATGATACATAGGCAAAAATCAGCATTTAGACAAGTTGCCTCAACAGATAGGACAAAAATAAGAAAGCATGAACTAACCTGTCCATGCCACAAATATTCTCACCTGAGTTTTGGAACATTCTTTTTCCTTTCAACTGGATCATTCCCAGTAAATGTCTATACTGTCAAAACCAGTGTTTCTCTCTAATAACAACAATGGCTGGCCTTTTTATTACAGGGCTTAAGTACTAGAAATGTCAGAAACATACCCGAGACTCTTCACGTGAAGCTCTCAGGGAATGATTCCCTGAGATAGAATAAAAAAACCTCATTTCTCAGTTACATATCTAGTTGTAATTATGAAATGTTCATGTTGCTCAGGATCACAACCCTAGGCTTTCCAAGTCACTATAAAAATATCAAATATATAAAGAAAAATTGAGATGCATTTCAGGTGAAGAAACACAGTATCAGCTTTAGTCGAGTGAGGGACTGCATTCCAAGGGGCCAGAAGGGGGCAGAGGTGGATGGGAATGCCAGTTTCAGCGAGGTCTGATGACTTCTCACCTCAATCTCCACCACTACTATTAGAATCAGCTAATGTATTTCTTTTTTCTCCCATGCAACCTTGAATCTCAAGGCTAAAGTTAGATGACTTAAGAATTTTTAAAGGTCCAATTATTTCATTTAGGGCTAACACTACAGCTAAATTAAAGACATGCTAACAAGTTTCCCTTTTGAGCCTCATTAATTAAGAAAGTAATCAGAGTAGAGGGAGGAACGAAGGGTAGCTGGGTGGCAGCTTCACTTAAATAGCTTGGAGGTACCACCATTTCTTCCTACCACCAAGGCAAAGGGAAGACTAATCAATTCCAGATTATGAAATCTGAAATTCTGAAGTGTTTTACATGTAAATACATATTTTAACTACACACATTTCCCTTGATTGCCTGAAGACTGAACTAATCTTATTCAAAGAAAATTTTGATTCACCATAATCAAAAGGTAAAATTAAGACCTGCTTACTTCACAAGTTTTCCTTAGGTGAGCTTGTCAAAAATTCCTCGCTGTCTTTAAAAACCACAATACAGGATTTTCAATATTTTATTCAAGATAAATCCTGCTCAGAAATACATAGTAATTCTACAATTACTTGTTAGACCAAGTTTATAATTTACAATTTCTTAGAGAGAGCGTTTAATTTAAAATTATATTTTAAAAAAATTTCAATGGCTACAAATGAATTTTAATAACCACCTAATATGTATAAATTCACGTGATGATCAATTTGAATCCTATATAAGTATATCTAACATGGTTCTTAGTGAACTATATATATTTAATAAGTCAATCTCCCCCTACTCTCCCCCTCTCTCCATACACACACACACACACACACACACACACACACACACACACACAAGGCCTAATGCGATTTCACCTATCATTGTCTCTGAAAATATAAAACATTAAGGAGAAAGCATAAATTAATTCAGAGGAATAGCACTGAATAATTTTTCATGGAAAATATAAGAATCAAAGCACATATTCAGCATTATTTAAAATTGTTCATGTGATCACCTGTGTGTAAAAATGCTTTGAAAACTTTTATTAGGTCATTTTATATATAATTACTAATAAAGATGTATCATAATAAAGCATTCGTAGTGTATTCTCTAGATAGATAATTATGAAGTACTAATATTAACAATTTCAAAATAAATTAATAAACAAACTATTAAACTTACCTTTTTGTTGGCAACAAAATGTGTTCTCAAGCTTACAAAGCAAATCCGTATTTTCATACTTATTTTCATTGACTTTTATCCAGAAACAGTTTTCAGACATTTCATTTGGTCCAATCTGCAATCAGAGAAAAGGGACTCATAAATACCTTAGCAGTTCACCCATCCTGGCCCAATCACAGCACACAGATCAAAATCCTCAAGCTCCAGCAGATGTTTGTGGAGTCAGCTCTTTGAGATCTGACCCCAAAGTCGGCCCAGTGACAGATATATTTTTCAGAATACTGAGGTCTTACGAAGAGAAGAAAATAATTTCCACGATCAAATGATTGTGCGCTTGCAGCTACTGGAGCTCATCTCTTCCTAGCTATGATTCTTGGTTATTGTTGATGTTCATTGGATACCCGAAACAAGTTATCCCCACATAGAATCTCCCACACTTACAAGATCAGGAACATCCTTCAGGAGGATTGAGACTTCCAGTCACCTATGTACAAGCTTTGATGTCAGGAAGTACTCTCCCTAATAGCTCCACACAGAGAGAGTTAACTCCAAACACTAGCCTTTCATATTTTTGAGAAACCCTTTATAAAAGTAAATTCCATGAAATTATCAACTGTCACCAAATTTGCAAAACAAAAATTACTAGACAATAGCAAAGTACTCGAATAAAAAATAAACTGCATACATAAAATATATGTGCATATACTATATATATGCAATTGATATATTGTCATCAGGAATAAAGTTCGCACGGGAAACGATGCATTAGTAAATCTAAACTGAAGAAGTTATGTACAAGTATGTCCACTCCCACCAACAGGCCTTACCTTTAACCAGTTCAATCTTCTCATGCTGATTTCAGGTTTAAATTCTTTCTTTGGTTTCAACCCAAATGGCAGGTTTAATGGAGGAGAACTTCGCCCACTGAGAAATCCCAGGGGAGGTGGTGGTGGCACTGGTCCACCAAATGGCATTGCCATTCCTGGAAGAGGGGGAGGTGGGGGAGGAGGTGGGGGAGGAGGTGGGGGAGGAGGTGCTGCTCCACAGAGTGCTGGTGGGGCAGGAGGAAGGGCTGAAGGGCTAAGTTCACCTTCCACTGCAGTTTGCAAAGGAATTTTTGTGCCAGGTGGCAAGGCACCAAACTGGGAGGTGGGAGGGGATGGTGGAGGGAAGGAAGATAAAAAAAAAAAAAAGTAAAAATGTGTGTACAAATAGCAAAAGCAGAAGTGCATTTATTTTAAAATGTGATACCATAACAAACTAAAAAATACCAGTATTTAACAATTGCTTATGAAATTCTGTAAGTGTTTCTTCCAATCTGAACATATACATATAGCTTTCATTCTCAAGAAAATGTAATTTCCCCAATTTGAAGCAGTTACAATAGAAATGGTTCCATAGGCCTAGAAGATTAAATAGTCAATAGTCTCCAGGTAACACTAGAAGCATTGTGAGGAACTAAGTCCAGTCAGGGTGCATAGAGAGTATACAACAGGAGGAGGGGAACCTCAGTACAGAAGGTCTTATTCACATCTTATAGATTTATATATACATATATATGTATGTATAAATGTTTCACATATAACATGGAGGAAAAATACGCATGTCATTTCTACCTTTGTGCCTTTACTTCAGGCTTCTCAAAAGAATACACGTCAGGAGGATGAGAAGGAATATAAAATTCCTAGTAGAGCCTATAAGGCACATCAGTGTTTGGTTCCTAAATATCTTCAAGTGATTTTCTATTAATTCTATGTATGTGCCAGCATCATACTAATTTCAGGGTCTAAATATAAATTCTCCCTCTTAATCTTGATCATTACCTAAGCCATCTCTACTAGCTTTTTCAATCTGAACTAACAAGTCCTTTCCTCGGGACAACTGGTCCTGCCCACTCACTTATGTCCTAGTATAACGAACTTCTCAGAAGTTCTTGGCAAATCTGGGAAGTAATTATGGAAAGGATCACGGACAATTATCTCTTTTATAGCATATAAGCTTCATGAGGGATGTGACTGCAATCTGTTTATCAGGTACACACAGTGCCTTTAGAAAAGCAAGGGATAAAAAAAAGGCAAGCAAGGGACAGAATCAAGAGTAAGAAAGTATCACATTTCTTGGGTGGATGGGGAATTTCTCTAGAGCCAAACGTCACTAAGAAACAAAATCAAATCCGGACCTGCAAAAAATAAAGAGCATCTATTTCTCATTTTGACGGTTAAATTCTCATAGAATACATTGAGTTTACTGGATGGTTCATAATTATGCAAAAGACCTTCTGGATTAATGTCTTTTATTGTTTTTATTGAGCTATACATTTTTCACTCTCCCCTTCTACCCTCTCTCATGACCCCCAATGCTCCCAATTTACTCAGGAGATCTTGTCTATTTCTCTGGATTAATTTTTATAATATGGCAATTTCTCTTTTTATGGCAATTTCCTAAAACTACTAACAGTGTACTAATATGTATATATAGATATGCCCATGTATCTATGTGTATATATAATATACATACAAACAGGTTACAGAGCTTTAGGAAAGAAATATAAAGAAACATCCTAGATAGTTAAAAAAGAATGATCATAGTACTTTTAATTGACTAAAGCAAGCTTCTCCTCCAATAGCCATGAACACAACTGTCAATGTGTAAAATGTAAAACACAGGAGATACCTTTATTTTATTTTAGTTTTACAGCATAAATTTTCCCCATTTTATATCAAAAATGCAAGGCAACCGATCAAAAGGTCATGGGTATATTTTTGTGATCCTAAAATGCAATCCTTCAAATGGGGAGTTTTTAAAAGAAAATTTTGAACATTAGCCGAAAGAACAGTTACAACTGTTTCAGATAGTACCTTTAAGTAAATCACATGGGATGCACTTAAACCTGCTCCATTTCATAGAAAAGAATCTGATTCTTAAAATAATTTTGCTGATACCAGATACTTTTTACAGCAATGTTAAAAAAGCAATGATAATAGGATCCTCTTTTATTTTTCAGAGTCAAGTCTGTAGTACAGGCTAGCCTCAAACTCTCAGCAATTTTTTGCTCCAGGCTCTGAAAGCCTAAGATTATAGGCAAAAAGCATCATGTGTAGTGAATAGTTTCCTTGTTTACAAAGGTTTTTATTTCTGAAAATCAGATAGCTGTCTTACAAAGTATCTTAAAGATGATTTGTAACAGAGCTAACATTGCATATTCAAAAGAAAACAAAACTAGCAGTAATATCTGGAACAATACGCCTGAGCCTCTTTTCATGTAGCTATAAATTAGGATGAGAGAAAAATGGAACACTACAATTATTGCTCATCATCATGTATGTAAATCGATAGGAGGGAATATACGTGTGAATGTGCCCCTACAATCCACACAAAGCATGCAGATGATGTATTTCTTATCTCAGTCTTACAAGAACAGCATATATAGGAACTATATCTGCTCATAATCCAGATTTGCTCTTTTTTGTCATGTTTTAAATCTGTTTACTTTTGGAAATTGAAAAATTATCAGAAAATGTTCTCATTCAGCTAGGGGTTATCTTTCATGGCAAGGCAACTCATAGGCTGACGGTTTGAAGAAATAGGTTGAGCAATAATTTCCCGTAGTGGGATAAAGATCAGTGATGGATGACAAATGAAAGAGTAAAGGACTTTCTTAACCTTTCCACTTAATTACTTAGGAGAAACAGTGGATTTTAGAAGCAAAATCCAAATGAAGCATAAGGAAGCCAGGTAATCAGTAAAAGACTGGGTATTCCCACAAACACAAGCAGGAAAAAGGTGACAAAGACTATCTTTAAAATATAAAAACTGCAACATAGAGATGCAGATGGATAATACTGACAAAATATACAAGAAAAACTAAAGTTTAAACATTTTGAGAGACTGTGAAGATATAACATGACCTTTGTTTCCATGGTATGATTTTGAAATCAATTTCACTTGAGATGGTATTTTACCTGAGATTTGAAAGCTTGTAACTCTGCTTGAAGCTCATTAATCTTTACCTCTTTTTTCTGCAATTGAGCCTGAGTTTCTTGGTGGTCAGTAAACTCTTTTTCAAACTAAAAAGGAATAAAAAGAGAGGGCGAGATAGAAATGAAAAGCGTTATTTTTCGCATGAAAATATGGCTCTAATGATCTGTCAATAAAACACTCCTGAATTGGTTTCATGAAAGGAGTGGCAGAGCCCTGACAAGTCGCCCACCAGCCTTTCTCTAAGTCTCTCCAGGTCCCTCCAAAATCATTTATTCAGAAGGGAAGAGACAAAACCTGAAATAGGAGCCCATGACCTTCTATTCCCAACAGAGCAAACAGGCCCATAGTTATGTACGACCTTGGCATTTTTCTTAAAAGTCCCTGAATATCATAGCGATTGTGAATAAAGCAACAGAAAGCCAAGCACTGCATTGCCTTTGATGCTACGCTCCACCTGCAGAACCTAGCACTTGAAACACATTGAAAGTTCATTAGTATGATTTAAAAAGGCAGTTTTAATAGTTCTAATGGCTCACAACTTCATTCCATAAAAACATCAACTGTTTGGCTGGCTTCTCTTATGCCATGCCTCCCACTGTCTTACAGAAATTAAGGATAAATTAAATTTTCAAAGTCCCTGGTAAAACACTTTCTGGGAGGAAGGCAAATAAAATGTGGTGTTCCAATGAGTTTTCTAATTTATATATCCACTAATCACAAGCTGCTATGTAGTATTCATATAGACTCACTTTGCCATCATCTAGACTCAAAACCTATCCTGGGGGAACTGAATTTAAATAGACTATTGTCTCATAATCGAGAACAAGCATGCAGCACTTTGGGAAAAAAAAAAAAACACAAAAAGATGCAACTGCTATGTGTCTCCAGACTGCACTACTCTATGTCATTAGTGAGTGTGTGTGTGTGTGTGTGTGTGTGTGTGTGTGTGTGTTACTTTCTCTATAACTTGGAAGGCAGTTAAGAGGCTGTGTCAAGTGACAGACTTGAGTTATTTTGTTTTAAAAAAAGTCACATTTCCTGTTTCCACAACCTGAGTTATTCAGTTGAAATCACAGCACATTCCTATAATGAATGCTTAACAACTTTAATAATCTGCTAAAGTAGTTTACATTCCCAGAAACAAGCAGAAATGAAACAGTCTCAGGCCCTCACTTCTGCATGGCAACCCCATCACCATTCTTTAATCTTTAAAGTATAAAAGGCATATTTAGGTTTCAGAACCAAAATTCCTTGAATTAGAAAAGTTACTTTATCATGGTGAATGATTTTTCTGATACGTTTATGGATTCATTCTAAAAGTATTTCACTGAGTATTTTTGTATCAATGTTCATGAGGTAAATTGGTCTGTAATTCTTTTTTAAGTGTATCTTTCTGTGGTTTGGGTACTAGGGTAATTGTAACTTCGTCAAAAGATTTTAGTATTGTCCCTTCTGTTTCTAATATGTGGAACAATTTGAGGAGTATTGGTATTAGCTCTTCTTTTAAAGTCTTGCAGAATTCTGCGCTGAAACCATCTGGCCCTGGGCTTTTTTTGGTTGGGGGATTTTTTTTTTTAAAAGATTTTTTATTGAGAAAAAAAAAATTTCCACCTCCTCCCAGCCTCCCACTTCTCCCACCCTCCCCCCACTCCTCTCTCCCTCCCTCTCCAGTCTGAAGAGCAGTCAGGGTTCCCTGCCCTGTGGAAAGTCCAAAGTCCTCCCCCCTCCACCTGGTCTAGGAAGGTGAACATCCAAACTGGCTAGGCCCCCACAAAGCCAGAACAAGAAGTAGGATCAAAACCCAGTGCCATTGTCCTTGGCTTCTCAGCAACCCTCATTGTCCACCATATTCAGAGAGTCCGGGTTTATCCCCTTTTCCAGTCACAATCCAGCTGGCCTTGATGACTGCCTCCATTTTCCTTAAAAATTTATCTGTTCTTGATTTAATTTTGGTATAAGGTACCTAATCCAAAAAATTGCCCATTTCCTTTATATTTCCCAAAGTAGTGGAGTACAGTTTTTGAAGTATAACCTAATGATTCTCTGGATTTCCTCTGTTTTGTCTATCTTTTCATTTCTGATTTTGTTAATTGGCATACTCTATGCCTTTTGATTAGTTTGGATGAAGGTTTATCTATCCTGTTGATTTTCTCAAAGAACCAACTTTTTGTCATTCATTTTTGCATTGCTTTCTTTGTTTCTATGTTGTTGATTTAAGCCCTCACATTGATTATTTTCTGGCATCTCCTCCTCCTGAGTCTGTGTCCTTTTGTCCTAGCGTTTCCAAGTGTGCTGTTCAGTCACTAGTGTAAGATTTCTCCAGGTTTTTATGTGGGCACTTAGGGCTATGAACTTTCTTCTTAGCAATGCTTTCAAGGTAGTCCATAAGTTTGGTTATGTTGTGTATTCATTTTCATTGAATTCTAGATAGTCTTTTAAGTTATTTATTGCGTCTGTGACCCAGAGGCAACTGAGCTGACCATCGTCCCATTTCCATGAGTTTGTGGGCATTCTGAAATAGTATTGTTGAATTTTAACTTTAAGGCATGGTGATCCAATAAGATACAGGGGGTTATTCCAATACTTTTCTATCTGTTGAGGTTTGCTTTGTTAATCAGTACATGGTTAATTTTTGAGAAGATTTCATGGGGTGCTAAGAAGAAGATATATTATTTTGTGTTTAGGTGGGATGTTCTATAGATGTATATTAAATCCATTTGAGCCATAAACTTGAGTTAGTTCCTTTATTTCTCTGTTAAGTTTCTGTCTGGCTGTCCTGTCCAGTGGTGAGAGTGGGGCGTTGAAGTCTCTCTCCCCTTATTAGTGAGTGGGGTTTGATGTGTGATTTAAGCTTTAGTAATCTTTATTTTACAAATGTGGGTGCCTTGTATTTGGGGTATAGGTGTTCAGAATTGAGACTTCATCTTGACAGTTTTTTTCCTGTGACAAATAAGAAAAGTCCTTCTTCATCGCTGTTGATTAACTTTAGTTGAAGTCTACTTTGTTAACTATTGACATAGCTATACCAGCTTGTTTCTTACGTCCATTTGATTGGAAAGACTTTTCCCAACCCTTTTCTTTGAGGTAATGCCTGTCTTTGAAGTTAAGGTGTGTTTCTTGTATGCAGAAGAATAGTTCCTGTTTTTGTGTCTATTCTGTTAACCTGTATGTTTTTATTTGTGAATTGAGACCACTGATATTAAGAGATATTAATGTACAGTAATTGTTAGTACCTATTTTTTTGCTTTTGTTGTTGGTGGTGGTATTATGTGTGTTTCCTTCTTTAGGTTTTGCTGGTGTGGGAATATCTATTGCTTGTGTGTTGGAGTTTTTCTTCTAGTGCTTTTTGAAGGGCTGGACTTGTGGATGTGTATTGTATAAAATAAATATAAGTATGTTGTGGTTTTCAGGCTGGAAAATTATGATAATATAACAAGAAAAAAATATCAAACACATACTAGAAAAGTATTATTAGAAAAGCCAAGTTTTGTTTTATTAATATTTACTAATAATGTTTTATAAAGCATCTTTGCATCATTGTAAGTAAATACTGGACACAGTTTACTTAGAAAAGAGGAGGTTTGATCAGCTAACAACTTCAAAGTTTCAAAGTACAAAATTCACTGAACAAATTCTATGGTAAGTCTAACACTTGGCTATATCATCTCATGGCATAAACAGTCAGGGAAGGACTGTTAAACAAGAAGTAGCATAGAAGAGGAGAGAAGTTGAGGTTGAGCCTTTACCAAGGATCCTATGCCTCTCAGGAGGATCATACGAAGAAAGAGCACTATCTAAATCTTACTTAACCAGTTGTCATCGCTGTACATTTCACAAGTGCCAGAGTTATACTGAGAACTTTTACCCCTGAGACTTCAGAGGGGTGCATTTATACCATATCCAAACTACAGGAGACGTGCTAAGCTAAAGATACCAATTAGAAATCCCAAAGATATCCATAAATGTACCTGTTCCTTAGAAATCTCAACTAGATACTATACATTGATTCCTCACAACTCAGGGATACTATTTCCTCCATTAGTTCTTTTCTCATTAACGAAAGCTAAATGAGACCTCTTTTGTAGGCTTACACACCAAATGAGATTTGTCTAACACATGAATTTTCACACTGCCATATATATATAATATCATGTAATGTTTCTCACCTTAATGGCACTCTATTTGTAAGCTAACAAAAGTAAAAATCTTTTCTACCTTATATCCTTTTATTGCCTTAAATTTAAAATAAACTAAGTAATTATTTATTAAATGAAGTGATGAGCCAACTTCTGGCAAATTTTTCTTTAGACATTGAATGGCTACATATATCATCGAATAAATGTTTCAGCATCCAAAATTCCTTTCTCATTTTTATATTAAAGTTCACAATTTAAATGCAGAAAAAAAGGAACAAAAAACTTCCTAAATAAAAGTAACAATAAAGAGGCTTTCTGACAATGGAAAATGGGCTATCAAAAAACAAGGGGAGATAATTTACTTGTGAGATAACAAAAAGAAATCAAGAAGGTTATAGTTTATATAGTCTATGAAACTTATTAAACTGACTTGGCTAAAGAGACAAATGCCTTATTTTAGCACTTGTGAAATATCTCCAATCAAATCAAGGTAGCCTTGGGGATAAACCAGTGTCTGTTAAAGTACACCTTAGGAAAACTGGTATGACAGTGTTCTACCCCCTGCCTCCCTCCAAAAATTTGCTAGAGCGACATCACACTTACAAAATTACACACAGAAATGTAAAGAACACAGTTAAAGTTGAGATTCTACTCAATTTCATTCCCGGAGGTAAATGTATTAGTGTCTCTGTACAAGAAGGTTGATAATTCAATATATTGTATATACTTTCTGACATTTCTGCTCTTCATTTTTCAAATTGATGCACCTAAATAAAAAATTTACTTGTATAAACTATGATAGCTTCCTGCCTAAAGCAAGGTATTTACATGCATCCTTACAAAGCTATCTGAGCAAAGATTCTGCTGATATATACAAGATGATACGGCACTAGAAATTTTTATGAGGCAAAAGCATTTTCTTAATATATGCAATGAAAACAACTTCTGGCTTTAAAAAAGCAGGTAACCTTGAGAAAGGTCTTTTATATACATTGAAAGCTTACTATTTAAAAATCTTTTGAGTATTTTTTATTTAACTTGACTCATAGACCCTACACATGAACAAAACGTTAACTGTTCTTGATCTATCAGCATTTAATATTAAAAACAGTTCTATAGGAATGAAAAGTTACTGTGGGACAATGGTCTTATACCCAGTAAAGGTTTGTCATTTGTACTGATTTAATAAAATACTGATTGGCCAGTAGCCAGGCAGGAAGTATAGGTGGGGCAACCAGAACAGGAGGATTCGAGGAAGAGGAAAGGCTCAGTTTGCAGTCATCCATCACCCAGACACATAGGAAGCAAAATGAGAATGTCTCACTGATAAAAGGTACCAAGCCACGTGGCTCATACAGACAAGAATTACGGGTTAATATAAGTTATAAGAGTTAATAAGAAGCCTGAGCTAATAGGCCAACCAGTTTTTAATTAATGTAAGCCTCTGTGTGGTTCTTTGGGACTGAGTGGCTGTGGAATCAGGCAGGACAGAAACCTCTGTAAACAAAAAGTAAAGATATTATCTAAGCTTAAAACACAAATTTGGCTGAGAGAAGGGTCACACTATGTCTAACAGTTATTAAGCATTTTCTAACCATTTGGGCAGTTTAAAAAAACCTAACCATTTCTTTCTTGCATCAAACTGACTCTTCCAGGCAATGTCAAAATCATATTCATAGCTCTAACACTAGTATGCTGGCTGGCTTTTGTCAACTTGATACAAACCATAGTTACCAAGGAAGAGAGAACCTCAACTTAGGAATAGTATCATCAAATTGCCCTGTGGGCATTTCCCAGGTCATTTTCTTGACTGATGGTTTATATAGGAGGACCCAGCCCACTATGAGCAGTACCTCTCCTATAGAGGCACCCCAAGATTTTATAAGAAAGCAGGCTGAATAAGCCATGGGAAGCAGGCCAGTAAAGAATATCCCTTCATGGTCTCTGCTAAAGTTCCTGCAAGCAGCTAATGGTATAGGTTGTATAAGCTTTCACGAAGTGGCTGGTTGATTCCAAACTTAGGTTATCAAACAACTTCACACACAGAAATTTTGAGAGTTCTTTGAACCTTATGAAAACTCATTATATGTTCAATCAAGAATACAGAAAGGTAGAAATCTCTCCAGGGGCACTTAGGTCCTATTATATTAACAGTGTACACTTCATGAGATGGTACCCAACATAAAGATTCAATAAGTGAATATTTATGTGCTTTAATTAGCTCCAAGAATTCAAGTTTGAATGACTACTTCAAATGTCAAGAATCTAAACAAGAAAACAACATCAGAAATTCTAGGCCAGAAAGAAGAGGCCAAAACACTGGGGGAAAAAAAAAAAAAGATGACTGAAGTCAGAAAAATTGCTAGGTTGACAACAAATGAAGCTGGTTTCTTCTTTTATAAAATAAGGGGAGAAAATTGGAATAGGGTCTTTCTCTATGTATCCCTTGCTGTCCTGGAACTCACTATGTAAACCAGAATATCCTCAAACTCCAAGAACTGCCTGCTTCTGACCCCCAAGTGCAATGAACAAAGTTATGAGTTATAATACATTAAAATGTTCTCATTTTTTAAGATTATACTGTAATCACATTCTTTCCCCTTCCTTTCTTCTCTCCATTATTTTATTTGCTCATTCCAGAAGCATTACTTGATTCTTTTATAAGTAAAGAATCAAGAAATTGTTCATGATGAGAGTGAACCAAGGGAAAAAAAAGTCATGGGTTTACTCTGGAAGAATAGTTAACATATCATATAAACATGTTTAAACACAGGATGCCATGCTTCTGTGATGATTATATTTAATGGAAGAAAAGAACATGGAGAGTACTCCCAATAGCTAAATGGAGCAAGGTCTTGTCACACAGGCCTGAAGGAGATGAGGACAGAGGAGTTCTAAGTACTCTGAAAAAGCAATACCAGTAGCAGCTCCCACAGTTCTGCAGAGGAAATTGGTTACTTACTTTCTTGCAATGCTCTGATGCTTTCTCTTCATACTCTTCTAGTTTTGCCTGATCTATGCAAGTATCTAAAATTATAGTAAAAAAATTAAATTGAAGTTATGGAAAATAATTATATACATCTGTTTGTAGAATACTAGATATGACAAATTATTCAAATTTATTTTCCATAATGTACCTCATAAGATTTTTAATATAACCAATATTTAAACAAGTTTAAGAAAAATTCATGTTAATCCCAGCACTTGGGAGGCAGAGGCAGAGGCAGAGGCAGGCGGATCTCTGTGAGTTTCAAGACCAGCCTGGCCTACAAGAGCTATTTCCAGGACAGGCTCAAAAGCCACAGAGAAACCCTGCCTCAAAAAACCAAAAAAGAAAAAAAAAAGAAAAAGAAAAAATCATATAACAAGAAAAACAGTAAAACAAAATGTCAGTTTCATTTTCTAAATGCAATTTATAATCTTTCTATATTGTATTATTCTGTTAATTATTTTATTTAAAATGCTACATCATGGCCTGTAAATTTATGGACTTTAGGTCATTTTCCATTATAAAAGATTAAAACAATTACAACCCATGCAACTCTAAATTTTTGCCATTTAAGTGAGAAAACTGGCTATCTATACAGCTCTAAATATTCACCTTTCAAGTTTCTGATAATTATAGCATCCTTTTATTCTCACTATAAAACTCCTGCTGGCTCTAAGGAATTTTAACTTAATATACAAAGAAAACAAAAGTTTTGTTTCAAAACGCCACTGTTTCAAGTTCCTTACTTCCAGAAAACATTCCAGCCACCTTGCATAAGCCACAGTTACAAAGAGGTGATATGTTTTCATAGCCTTTTCATATCACCAATTATCTTTTACTGAGGTTATACCAAAATTGAGTAAGTGCTGCAACTTAAGTAGATAAACTGTGGAATAACTTAAGTGAAGCTTTGGAACTTTGAGATCTTTCTCTGAGGATGTACTGTGAGTAGAGATCTTTGTTGTCTGCGCTAAGTATGTATCAGTCAGCACTGGACATTAAAAAACTTTAGTCTGCTGAGCCTTGCACATCTTCAAAATCTTGGCATATCTCTGTACACAATACTAAAAGAATCATAGAGGTTAGTATCTCCACTGATCTTGACAGAGAGAAACATTTAGTATTCAGAAGTTGTCAAACTAACAGGTAAACACAAGCATTCAAAACTCAAATTCTGACTGAAAAGTTCTACATATCTATTTGTTACAATTTCTGAAAAGTCATTTTCTTTGACATGTATCTTTATTTTATTTCATCTTTCAATGGAACTAGAAGAATGACTCTGGAGTTATGAGCACTTGCAGAAGACTCAGATTGGGATGTGAGTGAGTATGTGTGTGAGTGTGATTCAAACAGGTTCTTGTAACTAAAGTTCCAAGAGCTCCATTACCTCTTTCTTTCCTCTGCAAGCTCCAGGTTAGCATAAGATTCACAAATATGGACTTGACAAAACTCTTGCACACATAAAATAAAATTAAATCTAAAAATGTGGACAAGACACTTTAACATAAAATAAGAGGTTTATATGTCAGAAAGAATGCTGAAGAGATGGCATAGTGTCTAGGAGTGGTTGCTGGACAAGTATGTAACAAAAGGTTGAATCACAGAACACACATAAAAACATTCCATACATGCCCATAACCCCAACATGGAGAATAGAGACAAAGGGGATTACTGGGGAATGGTTGCCAAAATAGCCAACAAATGAAAGCTGGAGATTCAGCCGAGACTCAACCTCCCTGCACTTACCCACATGCACACCAGTGCATACACCACACAATCACTCACAAACATAAACACTACACAAACACAGAAATGCTTTAAAAAAAAAAGACTGGAATAAACCAGATTAACTTCTAATTCAAATGAAGCAAGTGTTCTCAATATGCTTTGAAATGCACGTACTCATTGTGCAGCAGAATATTAAAAGGGCATTCATAGGAATATTTAATAAATATTAGGATGTCAAAAACTTCTCGAATGTCTTGGTTCCACCTACCGAAAGAAAAGAATACAATGCCTGCCACCAATATTGGGTGCCAATATTGTGGTAACTGGGTCAACTGCTTACCATTTGGAAACATCAGTTCTAGAAACCAACACACAAAAAAATCAAGAAAGGCTTTGTATGCTGTAGTTATAGACACAGCTTTGACCTTTAAGACTTCATGAAAGAATCAAAGGCCCTCAGAGGGTCTCCAACCAAACGAAGGAAACTAATACCTTAGAGCCAACCCATGATTCTAAACTCAACAAAATAGTTCTACACAAATAAAAGAAATACTCACCTAGAAACTGGCCCAAATCCAAATCTAGTCTTTTTCTGTATGAGAAGTCTGGATCTATTCCATCTCTATGCAATACAATCTGTGACACACACTCATCAATTAGTTTGAAGTACTGTTGTCTAAAACCAAAGAACAAATAACAGTCACTTCAAGAGTATACCTTTACATCAAACCATATACTTGATGGAAATCTGACTTCAAGTGAAAATTTTACTCAGTTTCAACAGGAGGTGTAGCATAGCATGGGAAACTCCTCTAATGAGGCCATGACATATTTTTAATGTATCAGGAAATGTAATATTCATTGAGGATGATTTTCCTATAAGTCAGACATCTAATTCATTTGCACTAAAAAAAAGATAATATGAAGATGAGATACATCCTTAGAGCCATCTCAAAGTATACCAGAAATTCATAAATGCAAATCAAACCACCAATAAGCTTGTCTAAAAATTTCTACTGGAACTTCATATAACGATTTTGTGGAGATTCAAAATTGATATTCTAAATAGTATTAGACCAAATTAATATATCTTACATGAAAGACTAAAACTTCAATATAACAATGTAGAAAGGCCAAAGTTAAACTAAAAGTTTGAAAAAGGAATGTATTCTTAATAGAACTCATTCCATCTGCATTCCTGACAACTTAGTAACATCACCTAACTTAAGGCAATGTGAAGAAAATGCAATAGAAAAAAATTGTGGGTAAAGGCAATTCAAGCAGCAGGGTGGTTTATAATAAGGAACCCCACATCACTCATCACTTGTGAATTGATTTCCATTCTCAGTGATTTATAGAGTTTTTGCCTTTTTTCTCTAAACCATATTCTTCAAATGTGATGGCCCTTCTAGCCATATAAGCTTTTCTTTCAATGAGCCATGCATGGGTACCACTATCTTTGTACAAGTTAACTTACGCTTAAGGCATCAATTATAATGGTGAATAAAACCACTTCAGCTTCAGCATGAGGAAAGAACATTTAAAACTGCTAACAATGGCCCTGAATTCATGGTGACTCAAGCAGCATTTACCAACCAGAGACTGACAGAGCCACGCACGTCGTGACCAAAAAAAATGGATAATCATACTTTACACAGAATTCTCATTTGCCTTTTACATGAATTTAGAATAGAAACACAACACAGTAATTAAAAGGGTATGCTAATATTTTTAAATGCAATCAATTAGTAGGCTTATGTAGCATTTACCAATGCTTAACTATTAAGTCTATTTTAAATGAAGAACCAGAAAACAGCACATTAAACAACAAAACAGTTTGCTGGTCAAGTTTATACTATTCACAGGAACTACAGTGACAGCAACAGTTTGATGCATGGAGAACAACCACAATGAAGATGTGAAGTTTCATTTGCCCTTCTCTTCTGTGTTGTCTAGTACAGCCAATGACCCTGCCATAAACCCTCCACTATCACCCAGCGGTATTGCTACCTAAATAAGGTTTTCCTGTAAATCTTACATGAATTTGGTACAGAAAGTTCAATTCCCCCAACCATGTATGAATAAACTTTCTGCAAAACTAAAATGATAATAAATGATTTTTTTACTTTATGACCTTAGAAACTACTAATAAAAGTGGAAAGTGATATCAAGGCCATTTACTAAGTACATAATGTGTGTCAAGAATTTACCTCCCATGGATATCAATCATTCATGGCAAAAGAAGGTCTTTGATTTTCAAAAGAGAAATGGAAAAGTGGATGGGGGTGAAATGGAAGGAGAAGATGGGGGAGAAACTAGACAGGATGATAAAACCAAAAAATAAAAGAAATGAATAGAATATTTACTATGAGATGATAAACAAAAATTCAATACAGTCTTATTCACATAACCACATATAAACTTTACAGTACAGTCACGTGGCTACTCATCAAGAACCACATTTGGGTACTCATGTTTACTTAGAATCACATTATGTTCTATGTGAGGTAAACAAAACAACTTGTCAAGCTCAGACAGCCAAGACATAATCAACTTTATAAAAAGCAACCTATCAATAGCATTCCTGATGATTAAGAAATAACCACAAAATATTATACATTATATAATAAGTAGTAAGCTGGTGATGGTTTTCACTTTTTTCTTTTATTTTTTGAGATTAAAATTATATCATTTATCCCTTCCACTCGGTCCAACACACCCCCTGTTTATTCTTTCAAATACATGACATATACACATATTTCTAAATATAACCTGATCAATATGAATGTTACCCATATTGATCCCATGGATCAATAAAACATTCTCGTGCTCCCCTATCCAACCTTCCTTTATCCCAATCCTCCTTTTTCCCCAAGTTCCCCCATCCTCCCCTTCTGCCTTATCTCTCCCCATCTCCCCTTACCCAAGGGAGCCACCTTAGGGTTGGCAAGAGACTTGAACCTAGAGTGGCTCCCAGGAGCCCAAGCCGAGGTCCCCAGTTAGTTCCTTGGACAGCTGAGGATAAAGAACCTGAAATGACCCTATCCTATAGCAATACTGACGAATATCTTGCATATCATCATAGAACCTTCATCTGGTGATGGATGGAGATAGAGACAGAGACCCACACTGGAGCACTGGACTGAGCTCTGAAGGTCCCAATGAGGAGCAGAAGGAGGGAGAACATGAGCAAAGAAGTCGGGACCACGAGGGGTGCACCCACCCATTGAGACAGTGGAGCTGATCTATTGGGAGCTCACCAAGGCCAGCTGGACTGTGACGGAAAAAGCATGGGATATAACTGGTCTCTCTGAACATGGCGAACAATGAGGACTGATGAGAAGCTAAGGACAATGGCACGGGGTTTTGATCCTACGTAATGTGCTGGCTTTGTGGGAGCCTAGCCAGTTTGGATGTTCACCTTCCTAAATATGGACGGAGGGGGGAGGACCTAGGACTTACCACAGGGCAGGGAACCCTGACTGCCCATTGGACTGGAGAGGGAGGGGGAGAGGAGTGGGGGTAGAGGGAGAAGGGTGGGAGGAAGGGGGGAAGGGTGAGAGGAGGGTGAGGGAAATGGGAGGCTGGGAGGAGGTGGAAACTTGTTTTTTTTTTCCTTTTCTCAATAAAAAAAAAAAAGAACAAAAAAAAATAAAACATTCTCCTACCTAAGGTTCAAGGATCACTATAGAAGAGGGACAGAAAGATTCTAAGAGCAAGATATCAGGGAGTTTGCTATGAGATGTGTCTCCTAATAACATAAGAAGACACACTCAAAGTTTAAACAACATGGCTGCCTAAACTTGCTGAATAAGGACAATAAGAGACATGTCTTCAACTCTCATTCAAAGGAAAGGATACAACCAAGAACTTTCTGGAGTTGAAAAATTAACAGCAATGCCATTATATCCACATCTGCCTAAATATATGACCAAAGAAAACAGTCTATAGACCATTATGAAAGAAATAAAAGTAACGTGCTTATCTCAATAAAATATTAGATGAATTTCACAACTAATAGTTTTATCAGTTAGACAACAGAACATGGCTTTCCCTTACCTTATAAAATGGTCATTTCGAATGAGCAAAAGGTGCTGAAGAATAGAAACAAAATATCCCTCTGCTCTAGTGTTCTTAACTGTGGACCACAACATGTCATAAACATCAGCTGCTTCAGTGCACTGGTTAAGGACCACAAGAATTTATTCAAACCCTACACCAAATGGCTAATAATATCCAGTATCTTCTGGATGCAGGTTTAGAAGACTATTATGCAAACAACTGTCTAGAAATTGTTGTATTAAAAGAACTATCAAGGAACTGAGGGTAGAGAATGCCAATTTGACCTGAAACTTTTTTATCCCTCAGAATCAACTGTACCCACTGCAGAAGGCAGTGGGAACAAAGCCAGCAACTGATGAGGAAAGCATATTAAGTTTTAAGGATGCCCTGAATAACGGGTATAGATGCAGGGATAGTGTGCATCAATGAGAAGCCATAGTAAAAATTAGGATTCTAGCAGATCCACCAATTTACATGAGGTCTCCAAGGTAATGCATCCATCATGGAGAAAGGGGCATTTAATGGGTTGAGGCTATCTCAAATCCGATACTACAAAGGAGAAAAACACCATACATAAAAAACAACAGATTGTACATATATGTAACAATCTGGTCTAAGTTAATCATTTTACTAATTGAAGCATTGTTTTTCATATATTTACTGACAAAAAAATTAGCTAATAAAATAGTGACACTTTCTTAACACATAAAGTTCTGATTTCATTTCATTTCTGTGGAATGACCTTAATGTTTTATGGGATATGGTGCATGATTTTAGATGTAAAAGTAATTTCACATAATTTAGGACTGAGAGCAAAAGGATATTCAAGTTCAGCTCTAATATCTTCAAGGCGATGGGAGAACTCAATCAAGTCTTCCTCTTTGTGTTCATCAAAAACTTTAAGTTGTATATCCAGGCCATCATTCTTAACACACTTTAAGTTCTATAGATATTACATAAAAATTATGATGGGTTAGATTCTCAGTATGAGTAATCAAGAACCTGAACAATAAACCAACCATTCAAACGTGACGTGCAGAATTCAAATACTTAAAGTGTTAAATAATACTCAAACCTTATCATCTATATTTCAAAACTAGATTTTTATACTCAAGTCTTTTCCCGCAGATGAATTATTCTTGAGAGTAATTTATCTAAATTTCCCCCACTCAAGTACACTTCTAATTTAAATATTAATGAAGAGACTACAGGGCACTTACTGGCAATATCTCTTTCAATCCACAACGCATAAATTCATTTCTGATGTGAAGCCTCAGGTCCAAATCATCAGGAGATGTAACAAGGGCATTTATGAGCTGCATACAAGCTACCTACAACAGATCACACAGAGAGACTTACAGCCATTGCCAACATTTAAAACAAAGGAAGCAGGAAAGAAAAAAAATGAGCTTTATTCCAATTATTACATATTTTCTCTCACAAGAAAGCCTAATAAGATAATTTGTAAGTAAAATATTATATGTAGAGACATATATAGCTTCTATAAAATTATGTATCACTTATTTGGAGACTGATGTGAAGAAAACAAAATTATCTCTTCATGAAACTTCATGTATGGCTGAAGGTCTTGTTTAATACCATTCTATTACATATTATACAAACAGAAAATAACCAGAATGAAAATTATAAACATCTATTACCATGTGAATAATAAAAAAGAATAGTTCAATAATTTTTCCATTTTTCAAAAGAACCAAAATTCCCCAAAACCTCAAAATCAAACGGTCCTAAATGGAATGGTAAGTCTGCTGCAAAACATGAAAATAAAAAAACTTGGTAATGGGCATCGTCTAAGTAAGCACAAGATCTTAATTTGTCAAGCAATCACTCTTATAATTTTACAAAAATTCAAACTTACTGTATATTATACTAACTAATATAGAATAAATTATATAGCTTACTAAACACAATAACATGTAATAGAAGCTGGGTAATCAATTTTTTCACTTCAAGTAAGTATTAATTCCTACTTTTAAATGTACCAGGCTTTTCTCTGTTTAGGCCACCAATCAGCTCCAATAACAGAGCAACGTAGTTTTGAATGTTTGGCCTGGCTTAGTTACTTTTCTAGCTAATTCTTTTAACTCAACATGTTTTCACCTGTTTCAATTCATCTACCTTTTGCCACAGGGCATATTATCATTTTTCTATATATCTTACTTTCACTCCTTCTCTATGGCTGGCTGGCATATGTCTGGCTTCTTGCCCAATGCATGCCTCTCATTCTCTCCTCCCTTTCCCCTTGTTCTTCTTTCTCTTCCTGAGGCTAGAGTTCTTCTCCTATTTATTCTCTCTGCCTGTCAGCCCCTCATATCCTTTTTCCTGCCTAAGTATTGGCTGGGCACCTTTTCATTAGACCAATCAACAGCCTTAGGCAGGCAAGATGAAACAGATATAGCATATTCTTACATAATTAAACAAGCATCCTTATATTATTAAATGAATGCAATATAAACAAAAGTAACACACCTTTACACAGTAATATTCTACAACATTTATATTCTTAATTTTTAATTCCTGGATTAAAGTCACCTTTTCATCATTACAAATACATATTTTAAAAAGGAAAAGGTTTTCCTCTCTAGAAAAGAAATGTTTTATTTTTGTGGTGGTGGTGATAGTGTTTTTGTTCTATGTCTACATTTTACTCCAGGTCTAGCAAGAACTACTGAACTATTTGCCAAAAAGAAGATATAAAACAAACAAAATATACTAATTCTATGTATAAACATACAAAAATAGCTTTAGTGGATTTTTTCTCATCTAGACAGACAGTATTCATGACAAGAGCCAAAGACCCCTAACAAAATCCTTAATAGCAGACACATGAAGAACTCCTCTGACATGGCCAAGGCTATCAAGGGGCTGCTAAAGCATGCAGCCTATTGCTGTTGCCCTTGATTTATCTCCAAAAAGACATCAGGTAGATCAGAAACAGGTCCAAGAGACCCCTGAGTTAGAACTGGCCTGAATATCCCCTCCCAAAGGAATAGTTTTCATGATAACAGAAGCTTCCCAAGAAGGGAGGTAACCTACAGTCCCACCCAGCTGCAATTCCTGTGAACCACAAGACTGACCTGCATGGCAATGTAGTCCACCTTATAGGTGCAGTTGTGGCAGCTGATGGTGGTGGTAACGAACAGTGTCTAACTGGAACTGAGAACTACTCAACAAGATGGGGTCCCTGCCTGGTGACTAGTAAAGTCACAGCTATTTGAGGAGATCTACTAATTTACTAGAGCAAACTGATCTCTAAGAATAATCTAAACATTAGCCCTTATACCTACAGGTAAGTGTAGACTTCGCCCTATATCAAAATTCTCTTTGCGGAGACAGTGGGGCTGATCTATTGGGAGCTCACCAAGGACAGGTGGATTGTGACTGAAAAAGCAGGGGATAAACCCGGACTCTCTGAATATGGAGGACAATGAGGGTTGCTGAGAAGCCAAGGACAATGGCACTGGGTTTTGATCCTACTTCTTGTTCTGGCTGTGGGGGAGCCTAGCCAGTTTGGATGTTCACCTTCCTAGACCAGGATGGAGCGGGGAGGACTTTGGACTTTCCACAGGGCAGGGAACCCTGACTGCTCTTCAGACTCGAGAGGGAGGGAGAGAGGAGTGGGGGGAGGGTGGGAGGAGGGGGAGGCTGGGAGGAGGCGGAAAATTTTTTTTTCTCAATAAAAAAAAAAGAAAAAAAATCTCTTTGCAAAAGATGGAGATGATTTCTTTGCAACAAATGGAGACAACTCCAAAATAGTCACAACTAATCAGAATGCAGAGTTGTAGGGCTCAGCATCAATAAATATATCCATGAAACATTGCCATTCCTAAGGCTCGGGAAACACTGCAGAAGTGGGGACAATGGATCAGAGCCAGAGGATTAGGAAGTATGCTCTGAGATTGTATTTCCTAGTAATGTCAGGAGCTAAATTGTCACCAACAAGAATGTGTGTCATAATTAAGTCAAAAGAGGACAATACTAATGGACATTCCAAAGTGAATAGTGAAAAGCTGACAAGGACTCAACCCTATTAAAAAAAAAAAAAAAACCATAGGCAAAAGAAAAGCTCAGAGAATGAGAAGTAGTCTTCCCTAGGGTAGAACACACCAATTGTTTGTCCAGTACCAAATGTTCAGCCCAGAAAACATATATACAAGTAACATTATACAGACCGAACAGACT
This sequence comes from Microtus ochrogaster, assembly GCF_000317375.1. Classification (NCBI taxonomy): domain Eukaryota; kingdom Metazoa; phylum Chordata; class Mammalia; order Rodentia; family Cricetidae; genus Microtus; species Microtus ochrogaster. Next base: position 6,087,590 of record NW_004949104.1, read on the forward strand.
ATATTTAGGAACATATATGTACAGTGACAGTAAAAAAAAAAAAAGGCTACAAATTTGAAAAAGAACAGAGAGTAGTACATGGGAGAGTTTGAAAAGAAAAGGAATATATGTTATAATTATAATCTCAAGAATAAAAGAGACAGCAAGAAGGGAAAGAGTTTCTCTCTGGAGAAGTATTCTTTTTTGTTGTTGATAATGTTACTTTTCTATGTTTATATTCTATCCCAAGAATAGCAAGGACTATTGGACTACAGATCAATATGTTTAACCTCATGCTGTTGCCTAAATTGTCTTTTCTCCATCCTTAGGGCAAGGCTTATGTGAATTTAAAATACTGGTTTTGGATTAAGACACCAACAGGGGTCTCAGTTCCTGCTGGTTGAAATACATGGTAGTAACTCTTATATTTGATATTTAAACATTAAATCTGACCAGCAAGACTCTACTGTCAAAACTTAAGATTGTTTAGAAATGTGAAATAAAGCAGGAAACAGATAAAAAGAAAAAGAAACACTTTTTCTAGTTTTTAAAAACTAGAAAACATAAAACAGTCAACCTTTCTAGTATAGTCACTCAGCTGGAACCAGTTCATGTCAAAACGTCAGGTTTAAAAGGTTTTCTTTCCACTCCCTTGCCACTCCCTTCTTGGTACCCACAACACTTTTCTTGTCAGCAATACAATGCAATTTTCAAAACTCTGAAAAAGAGGGGGAGGTGGAGAGAAGATCAGAGAAAGAGGATGTTTTCCTCTGATTTTTCTATACTTCTCTATATTCAAGGATGCTAAGTCAATCTCAGTCACTAAAGTTTTAAAAAACAGTAAAAAGCAGCACCAAAATTCAACAAAATTAGTAGAAAATAATGTCAAAGCAGAACACTGATATAGCAGATAACAGTATGAAATAAAAGAACAGGAAGACAAGGAATGACCCAAATTATTTCTGGAATGTATTCATAATGATAATTTTTCAGAAAAGGAAAAGCTATAAAAAAATTTCCCCAATTCTAATAATTTGACATAATCATGGCTTCCGACTATACTTAATTAATCTAAGCCATCTGTAAATATAAAGCTGCATGAAAGAACATGGATCTGTGTTATAAAGGATCAAATCTACAACCAAAGTAAAGACCAAAGAGCTCCTAGAATTCTGAGCTTGTGGCCACACTAAGACACTGAACTGGAACACCACACAATTACATAGTAGGTTACCTGGTAACAAGTGGGTGCTGGTCCAGAATCTATACTATGTTGCTTTGAATGAGAATGGCCCTCATAGAGTCATATTCTGAAATACTGATCCCCAGTTGATAGAACTACTTGGGAAAGACTATGAGGTATGGCTTTTTTGAAGAAAGTATGGCCTTGTGGGCTTTCAGGTTTCACAAGTCTCCCTCTCTCTCACCCTGCTGCCTACAGATGAGGATGTCAAGTTCTCAACCACTGCTTCAATGCCTTGTCTGCTTGTATCATACTCCTTGCCATGATGGTCAAAAACAACCTCCTGAAACTGTAAGCAAACCCCAACAAAATTTTTTTTCCTAACGTTGCTTTGGACATGATATATCCACCAGACACTGTTCTGGGTGTTAGATTTAGTTGTGCCAAGTAAAGGGGTGCGGCTTGTTCATGTACTACTGTATTAGTCAGGGTTGGTGTTGCTGTGATGAAATATCATCATCAAAAGCAAGTTGGAGAAAGAAAGGATTTAATTAGCTCTCATATCTGGAGTCACAGTCCATTGAGGGAAGCCGAGACAAGAACTCAAACTGGGCAGGAACCTGCAAGCAGGAAATGATGCAGAGGCCACAGAGGAGTGCTATGTAATGGCTTGCTTAGCTTATTCTCTTGTAAAACCCAGGACTATAAGCCTAAGGGTGGCACCACCCCCAAAGGACGGGGCCCTCCTCTATCAAATATTAATTTAAAACTGCCCAACAGGCCTGTCTACAGACTGAACTTATAGAGTCCTTTTCTCAATTAAGGTTCCCACTTTACAGATAATTCTACCTTGTGTCAAGATCACATAAAACTAGACAAAACAACTCCCATATTCCTAGCATTTGAGAGAGTGGAGACTTAAAGAAATTATGACTTTGAGGGCTAACCTGAGCAGTAAAAGCCCCTCTGAAGAAGGGGGGTCAATACTATGAAGAAAAGTTAAGACTACTCCAAGGTTTATGGCCTATGCAATCCAAGGAGTAAAATAATCATGTACTCTGATGGGAAAAAACCACAAGTAAAATAAAGGCATAAATAGATATAACAAAATAAATACAACAAATGAGACAAGTAAAACAAAAATAGTTACTATGTAGGATAAAGCTCATCAAAAAGCAATCTCAAGAACAAAACAGACGATAACGGAAAATTTAAAGAACTAGAAAGAGGTTGACAGGACAGTGGGCCTGGGTTACTCCTTACCCAAAGAGGATTCCTGACCTTGAATTTGAGGGAGCTGATTCAAACACAGATACATAACACCTAAATTCTTTCTGGTGCAAACTTCACTACTATCTCTCATTCTGCCCAGCATACAACATGAGAAAAATGAACAATCTATGCATGTTTAACCTTTGTCTTATGACCTTTCGTGCACAAATACACTTAAGTGCAAAATTCAAGCAAGGTACAGTAGCACGTGATATACATGGCCATCCACAAGGAATGTCCAGTTTTTCAAAGGTCACCAAAGCAGAGATAACTATGCTAAAAGAACTTAGAATGCAATCTAATGAGCAGAAACAAGAGCTGACTTCTGAAAGGTCAGCTTGGAGTCAAAATGTTGTTTTTGAATATACGTAGATGTTAAATAAACCTGGAGCTAGGCCACACTGTAAAAAGAGTGTGCTTCAGGCCCTCAACCCAGACTGAAAACAAGTACTGGAAAACAATCAAATGAAAATGCAGCTAGATCTGTGAATACTCACAATCTGGGCCTGGAAAATACAGTTTCAAGGACTTTTCATCTTTTCTACCCTAGAGCAGAAACCAGCCATCTCTCTGTGTACAATCAAATTCCACATATGTCAATATAAGAAGAGACAATGATGCTTATAAAGTTATTTCCAGTATATAAAAAGAAATTTTAGAGATATTTGAAGAGTATATAAGCATTAATTCAGAAAAGAACTGAACAGACTATATAATGTAGATAAACACAGAAATGGTGTTGTGTATCAGATTAAAGCTCTATAATCTCCTTTGTTCTCCCATTTGAATGCTCAATACATGATAGACATGGTAAGAGAACAAGTCAGAACTTGAAAACTGCAAATGCCCGACACAGAGATGCAGAAAAATGAACTGTAGTACTCAAGGGCTAGAATTTACATGAGCACCAAGATGAAGCACAAACTTATATTTTTAGAAATATTTTTAGAGACATTCAAACTTCCCTTGAGGTGTTATTAAATTCTTCCATATCCTCCAATGCATTCTGAGGAAACTGCTAGTAATATAATTTTTATATCAAATGGTAGATAGCTATAAATAATAGAGCATAAGCTTCTAAAGGGCAGGAATGTATGAGCTTCACTTTCCCAGGTCTAAGAGCAGCAGCCCCCTTTGAGGCAATAATTGAGAATCCCAAACTAATATTCCCTTTTAGCGTTCAGAAAGATGCGTGTTAGGAATGCTCCAAACACTGGCTATAGTATTAGATATTTTAACATGTCCGGATTCTAAATGTCCTCCACATACTTATGTAAGTTCATATTAAAATGATATTTTAATATTAAAGTCTGTTACTATAAAGACACATAGTTATGTTTTATATTCTACTTGACTCATGCTTATACATTAATCTTATTGAAGCAAACAGCTATAAGCAGCAGTCAAAAACAGAGACTAGTTAGGAAAAACTGCATCCTGAGATTCTCCAACTACAGGCCTAAAAATACACTCTCTAATATCCTTCTTCATTTGTCCTTTGTTGTGGAATATTATTTTAACTAGACAAAGATGTGTTACATTTGTTTATGCTGCAGAATATAAATTTAACTGTGTAAAGGTGTGATACTTTTATTTGTGCTGTATTTGTTTTGGGATGTAAGGATGTATGTTTAATTATGTAAAGATGTGTTGCATCTGTTTGAGGCACCTTGCCAGCCTGAGACACCTGATTGGGGCAATAAAAACTGAAAGATCAATAGCTAGTCAGGAGAGAGGTAGGAAGGGCTGTTGGGAGAGGAAATCTGGTCCCCAGTAGGTGGGAAAAAAAAAGCAAGAACAAGATGATGTCAGAAGAGGAAAGAACAAGGAAGTGGCCTATGGCAAGAAGCCAGGCATAAGCTTCTAAAGCCTATATAGAGAAGGCCTATATAGAGAAGCAGTGGGAATATACCCAAGAGAGGCCCTATCATGCAACAAAAGTATATGCTCAACTATGTTCATAGCAGCATTGTTTGTAATAGCCAGA
>NW_004949104.1:6092722-6097668 GCF_000317375.1 Microtus ochrogaster
GAGAGGGAGGGGGAGAGGAGTGGGGGGAGGGCAGGAGGAGTGGGAGGCTGGGAGAAGGCAGAATTTTTTTTCTCAATAAAAAAAAAAACTTACTGTAAAAAAAATTTTTTACATTAAAAAAAATCTATGCCAATGTAAAAAAAAGAGTCTTAATAAATGCGCTTGGGGTGTGGGAAGACACTGAAGTGGCAGAACGAGCAAAATCAACCCACCGTATAAACACTGACTCATTTCTATATTGCCAATGACAAATTTCAAATAACAATGATGAGAACTCGTGGACGATTTTATTTGCTTTAATATTTTACCAAATCTAAACTCTTCATATGGGGAAGAAATTTCTCAAATTTTAAAATTAAAATAATCCTCTTTCTTTCCTTAATTTTCTGAGACAGAAAATGAGAACCAAATAATTTTAAAATTTCTGTAACTGACCTGAAGAAAACTACAGGAAAGACATTACTTTTTCTTTTTTCATATTCAGAGAAGACTGCATTGACTTTGTAGGAGCAATAAGAAAGCAACCCTCTGACTGACCACAGGAACAAACATGGCCAATAGCTCCCGGCTCCCACTATCTCTGGGGCACACAGTGGCTTCTGAACAGAAGTCATGGCCTCTTCATAGACTCCACTCTGAGGGCATCTGAATAAACACATCAGATAAACAGATATACAGTAAATACTGAACTGTGGCTCAACCTTACAATGCCTTTGCCCAGCTCTCCTGGCTCTCCAGGTAGTGGAAACCTTCCCAGCAGTCCTTCCTTCTCTCCCTCCAGTCAGATCCTTACTTAGACAGTTCTCTGAGGGGCCTCCAAACCGCTTCCCAGAAGCCCTAATAGACAGCTCCCCTGGGCTCCTGAAGATCCATATCTTTAGATTATCTGAAGAATCCGATAATCAGAAATAAGAATTTGATCCTTTGTTCTGAGTGTTAACAGTTTTCTCACTTTTCCTTGGATTCTCTATGACTGTGCTCTGCATTTTCCAGTGTTGCCGGAGAGACCTGGACCAGCTTTCCTGTAGTAAATGTTGAAGACACCAAATGCTGAACTACTGCTTTCTTTAGTTTCCTTGGAACTTTTATCCTAGACTAGAGAAATACCATCTATAACCACATTCAAAACTGAATCGATGTTTTCAAGATAATGGAAAAAACCTCCAGCCGGGCGGTGGTGGCACACACCTTTAATCGCAGCACTCGGGAGGCAGAGGCAGGAGGATATGTGAGTTCGAGGGCCAGCCTGGTCTACAAGAGCTAGTTCTAGGACAGGCTCCAAAGCTACAGAGAAACCCTGTCTCGAAAAGCTTAAAAAAAAAAAAAAAAAAAAAACCTCAAGAGATTGTGATTGAGTAACAGAATAAATGTATTTAATGCCATTGAACTATATGCTAAAAATCTGTATAAAATGGCAGATTTCATCTTATATCTATATATTTTACTCCAATGAAGGCAAACTAAAAAGAACAGTATCTATGTTCTTCAAGATGAAATTATAAGACCTGAGTTATTTTAGAAAAGACTAAGTGGTCCACAGGAAGAAGAGACAAGCCCAACTGCTTTTCAGTCTGAGTACAGCCAATCAAATTTTTGGAAGTATAGAGGCAGTTAAATACGAGGATTTAAGTATGTTTTAAGTGAGCAAGTATACAAACTAAGGCTATCCATTCACATCAAAGCATCAGGACAATAACTCTTCTCTCAGAAACAAGTTTCCTGATCTTTCCCCTTCCCCAGACTTGCTCACTAACCAACATTTCTTCCCCCATAATTTAGAATCTTTGGACACCATGATTTATTTTTACAATTAATTAATATAGAAGTAGTTTTATGCCACAAGAGCCAAAGTAGTGAGGGTTTCTAATGAATTTGAATCTAAATTCAAAGTACAATGAACATATCACAGAACTCTAAAAAAACATCACAAATAAGACAAAGCAAGAGAGAAAGTGGCACCAGTGAGTCATTTGTTTGTTTCTATTGCACGACAACTCCCCAAAGTCATTCTCAATCTTTCAGGAATTACAGAAGCAGCATCAGTGTATTTTGTTCTATAAAATTCTATCTCAAACCACCTTAGAGAGCAGAGGTGGTGTCTTATTACCAGTCAAAGAAAAGGTAAGCCTGATTCAATGTCCCCCTTTAGTTATACTTACAGTACATTTGGAACGACTATAGTTCCGTAATCTCAATGACCCTTTCCTATAACACAATCTGCCATCACTATCAAAATACCCCTGCCCATTTGATCACCATTAACACAATGTTACTGAAACTATTTTACAGCAAAAAGTAACTCCAGCCCCCCACTTCAAGCCTCCTGCAAAAGAGCTTTCCACATCTTTGGGTGTCTGCCATAAAGCACCTCCTACAACTCTCAGTCTACCATCTGTGAGATGGGTGAACCGCACAGGCAAAAGAGAAGGGTCAGCAGTCTCCAGACAGATGTTCCAAGAAGACAGAGAATCAGGCATGTGGAAGATTGATGTCTCCACACAGTCCTTTCCACTTAAGATCCCAAGTGAGAGATCTTCTTAAGTAGAATGAAACTTTCCAAGATGTACTAGATACATCGTCACAATTAAATGTTACGTGGAAAGAACGTAATGAATTTGATGAGGGATTATAGATAATCGGGAAAGATGTTGAAATATTTATGGGAACACTACACCAGAAGCACTTGGGAGACTCTGAAGTAAATCTTGTCTACCTTAGAAGTTAGGAAACTTCTTAGAAGGAAAGGTTGATTCTCCATTTGCCAATAGGCCGCTATCTTTACAAACAACCAAGATTGATGTGGGAGTGTCATATATCTGTTGCTTTCATTGGTTAATTAATAAAGAAACTGCTTGGCCTGATAGGTTAGAACACAGAACAGAATGCTGGGAGGAAGAGGAAGTGAGGTTAAGACGCCTCAAGCAGATGCCATGCCTCTCCTCTCCAGGGCAGACACGATGAAGCTCCAGCCCAAGATGGACATACGCTAGAATCTTCCTGGAGGGTCACCACCTCGTGGTGCTACACACATTAATGGGGGTGGTTGATAAGGATGTGAGAGTTGGCCAGTAAGAGGCTGAAGCTACAGGGCCAAGCAGTGTTTATATGAATACAGTTTGTGTGCTGTTATTTCGGGGCATAAGCTAGACAGGCAGCCGGGAGCTGGTGGCAGGAACGCTGCCTGCAGCTCCTTCTACACAAGATAGCATAGCTTAATTCTGATTTAAGTTGAAGGGACCAATGATATCACATCAGCTATGGACAGCACTCTGGTCAGCTTCAACTCTCTAGCCGGGGTTAACACATAAGACAGTACTCCTTAGGATATGACTTGTTTTTCAAACACCTTCTGCAAATAGCTCAAACATATACACGGTATGATCTTCACAGGATAGGAAATTGGGCTGACAGAGCTTATACTGGGCTGACTGCTATTAAATCTTTCATGGACTAGGCTCAGTAAATAAAGTACTTTCCCTACAAACAAGTCCAGAACAAAGGTACCTCCCCTCGTGGCTATAGGGATTACAGCATACGGTTCACACAATCTAGAGGATATTTACAGAAAAAATAGTCATGTATCCACCAAAAAAAAAAAAAATTTAAAGTCACCTTTTGAACCCTAAGATGAATTCTTCCAATGAATTCCTAAAAATTAATCATTTGTGATTAACAGAAAAATTTCAAAAAATGTTGCAATCTAGGGCAATGCTTCTGATGACTCAGCAGAGTACAGCTTTAGCTATAAGATAAAGAAGATCCATGTACAAAAAAAGAAAAAGAGTAAGAAGCTAAAGCATGAATTAAAATTAATGAATTAATATACACTGATTCCAATCTTCCTCTAAGAAGGATGTTGCCAGCATAAAGGGACAATCAGACAGAGGGAGACGGGATAATGTGACAGGCACTTTGGTTCTTCCAAGACAGGTGTGGGAGGTTTGTCTGCCCAAGCAGTCCCAGGTACAGCTTGAGCAGCATCGGAAGTGGATTTTCTATCGGGACATTGCTGTGGTGTGCCTTTTCTCCTCTGCACCTAGTTGAGTGGTATGTTACTTACATAAACTCCCTGAGCCTTCCAGAATTTCTACAAAGCACTCAGGGACATTTACTACACAAATGGCTCAAAGTGAATTAGGCTGTTTGCAGCTGAGCATCTCTTTCTGATAGATTTGAAAAGAAAAACTATTGTACATTTACTTCAAATGTAATGTTTTTGCCTTTAATCTATTTCCTAAAAATAAAACTCAGGCCTGAAATATAATCTTTAAATCATCTCAGGCATTTACTTTGCAGTTTTTCTCCAGAAAATATCAAAAGGAGGAAAATTTGCTTCATTCTATCATAATCACAGGCAGAGAAACTATCATTATTATTAGAAAACAAATAAATATCTAACAATTTCCCTTTAAGACACGCATTATCATAAATATGTTTATCAATAAAAGATCCTCATTATTCTTTATTAACTACCAATTTAGAAGAAAACAATTGGGTTCTACTTTATTTAGTTATAAAAAATATTATTTTCAATTTGGTAATTTGCTAATATCACCCACACTAGTACATTTCAACAATACAAATTACACAGCTAATAAAATAAAATAGGCATTTAGAACAACAGCTTTATAGGAAAACATAGTTAGATCATTCTAAAATATGCCTTATTTCTGGAAAATTCAGAAGTATACCAGAGATGAGAGTGGTCTTCGATATTACTATAATATGCTTGATAAGTTTTAATGGAATTGAAAAGCGCATACCCAGTAATATCCCCCAAAATAAATGTGCTTTCCCTTTTAACTTGGGGGTGGGGGTAGTACATAAGTTTTCTGAAAGATGATACCTTTTTTTCCCTCTTTCATATATTTACACAAGTTCAAAATGATATTCACAGCATCTTTTAATTTTGGCCAAGAGTCAAAAAGAAATGCATTTAAACTTTG
>NW_004949104.1:6097768-6099630 GCF_000317375.1 Microtus ochrogaster
ATTTGAAATGATTGTTCAGTTTATGAACTTGTTCTGTGGGACCAAGGTCAATGCCTCTGGCAAGGGATGATGTTGTCAGAAAGACAGCTCATCTAACTGGCACCAGTCCCTTCCACCACTTTTCAATCTCTGGGGCACAGTGTACAAGCTCATTGGTCCAGAACTTAAATGCTGGGTTTTTAATCAGCTCAATGAAGGTGATAAGAAGACCCCAAGGATGTGGACTATTTAGAATCAACCGTTCCAAGAGAACCCTTGTGATCTGTTCCTGAATTGCCTTGCTATTTACCTTGGCAAAAAGGTACACCATGGTGCAGTTGAAGTAGTAGTGAGTGTGGCTGTTTGGTTACCGCAGCTGGTTTGCAATTGCATTTAAAAAGAGATAATGACCCTCAGTGTCTAAGTCCACTGATGTGGGATTTCCCTCTGTATTCTGTGATCACCACTGATAAATAAAGGAACTGCTTTGGGCCTATAGCAGAGCTATCGGGGAACAGAGTTAGGCGGGGGAAACTCAGTTGAATCCTGGGAGAAAGGAGGTGGAATCAAGATAAGCCATGTAGCCCCGCATGAGAGAGATCCCAGAACTTTACCAGGTAAGCCACAGCCACGTGGGAATACACAGATTAACAGAAATGGGTTAAATTAAGATGTAAGAGTTAGCCAGTAAGAAGCTAGAGCTAATGGGCCAAGGAGTGGTTTAATTAATATAGTTTCTGTGTGGCTATTTCAGGTCTAAGCAGCAAGGAACTAACTAGCAGCCTCCTTGCAACATCTATACTGGAATTGTTATGAACACATTGTAAAGACAGAAAGAATTGAATTTGAATGGCATTAAGACAACATTTCACTTCGTGATGAAAACTAAGCTATAAAAACCATGGCAAGAAACTTATTTCAATGTATATAAAACACCAAAAACTTAGCAATACTAATAACTATAACAAAATATACAGTTACCGCATACCTTTGGTAAAGGCTTTCTAAAAGCCAACTCAAGTACAAGCGGTCACTCACTTGGCAAAAAGTTCTCAAGAACTCTTTGTTGCTGCAAGTACCCTTCCACTAACCACTTATAAACAAACAAGACAAGTAAGTCATAATTTAAAAATTAATCAACTTAAAAATGCTATAAGGAGGATCATTTGTAATAGTCAAAAGATATAACAGACCCAAATATCTAACAAGAAGCTACTGACAAATAAGACGTGGCATAACACTGCAACAGAAACACAAAGTAACATTTTTAAAAATGAGATAGTGAGACATTCCAACATGGAAAAAAAACTAACTATTCAGCAGATAATAGAATCTGGTCATGTGGTGGGCATTTGGGAGACCGAGACAGATGGTTCTCAGTGAGTCTGAGGAAAGCTTGGTCTACACATTGAGTCCCAGAATAGTAAGAGACGGAGCTAGGGAGACCCTGTCTGAAAACTACAACAACACCCTCCCTGAAAAATTCTAATCAGGCAGCGCCAGGTATTATATGTTCTGTGTATGTGTAATAGCTGCCATATGCAAATCTCTCTAGACAGAAAAAGTGCCCTAGAACTAAGTAGAACAACAAAATTTAGGAGTTGTATTTAAAGAAAGATTTTATTTAGGAGCACTAAAAATAATCTTAAATTGATATAGCTAAAAGTATATCTCAATATAACAAAGACCTGACCCAAACCACCCTAAAAAATCCCTACATAGGTACATGGCATGATATATAGACTTCACGCAAATAAAACTTTTTTAAAAAAAAAAATTACATTCCCACCACATTACTAAAGGTGTTTATCAGCTGTAAGAGTTCTTTGGTGGAGTTTTGGGGGTCGCTTATGTACACTATCATATCATCTGCAAATAACGAA
>NW_004949104.1:6101454-6116446 GCF_000317375.1 Microtus ochrogaster
AATAAAAAAAAATTGGGATCTTGGGGGTGGGGTGGGATAGGGGTAAGGGGAGATGGGAACAGAAATGTGAGAAGGGGAGGATGGGGGGAACTTGGGGAATTGGAATGGTTGGGATAAAGGAAGGATGGATATGGGAGCAGGAAAGCATATATCTTAATTAAGGGATCCAGCTTAGGGTGGGCAAGAGACCTGAACCTAGAGGGGCTCCTAAGTGCCCAGGGGGATGTCCCCAGTTAGTGCCTTGGGCAGCTGAGGATAAGGAACCTGAAATGGCCCTATCCTATAACCACACTGATGAATATCTTACATATCACCATAGAACCTTCATCGGGCGATGGATGGAGATAGAGACAGAGACCCATATTGGAGCACCGGAATAAGCTCCCAAGGTCCCAATGAGGAGCAGAGGGAGGGAGAACATGAGCAAGGAAGTCAGGACCACGAGGGGTGCACCCACCCACGGAGACAATGGAGCTGATCTATTGGGAGCTCACCAAGTCCAGCTGGACTGTGACTGAGAAAGCATGGGATAAAACCCGGACTCTCTGAACAATGAGGACTGATGAGAAGCCAAAGACAATAGCACTGGGGTTTGATCCTATTTCATGTTCTGGCTTTGTGGGAGCCTAGCCAGTTTGGATGCTCACCTTCCTAGACCTAGAAGGACCTTGGACTTTCCACCTGACTGCTCTTTGGTCTGGAGAGGGAGGCAGAAAGGAGTGGGGGGAGGGGGGGTGGAGTGGGAGGAAGGGGAGAGAAATGGGAGGATGGGAGGAGGCGGAATTTTTTTTTCCAAAAAAAATAAATAAAAAATAAAATCAAGGAGATTGGGCAGGGATGGCAAATGCCTTTAATCCGAGTACTAAGGAGGCAAAGCAGATGGATTTCTGGGAGTTTGAAGCCAGCCTCGTCTATAGAGTGAGTTCCAAGACAGGCTCGAAGGCTACAGAGAAACCTTGTCTCAAAAAAACAAAAAAATTTACCAGAAAACTTCAAATTTTAATACATACAATTTTTGAAAGGCATTGAAGTCTTAATCTTTAGATAGGGAGAAAATGTAGAATCAGATTAAAGAGACATTAAAATTGGCACCAGATGATAAAGGAGCAATGAGACCAAAGGACATGCAAAGACTTGGAAAATAGGTAAGAAGGAAAAGTAAGAAACAGAAATTAATAGGCAGGACAGGAGGTGGAAGAGACGAGGCAGAAGAAAGCAAAGAGATAAGAGGAGTAAAGCAATGAGACAGGAGTCAAAACAAAACACAGCATCCCTGGTCTAAGGTAGGACCACTATTAAAGAATGCAGGTGAGCCCCAATTCCTTGTCCTCCACAAGACAAGAGCCAAGTTTCTGGAAGCAGGAACCAAACAATAGAGACCCTTTATCCTGATCTTCAGTCCTGGTATTGCCATGAATACTAACAACAAGGTTCCAATTGAGCCACTCATAGCATGGCATATGACATTACAGAAAAAGTTCATTAGTTTCAAAGTTCAAATATCATCTGATTTTTCTTGAAATATCATGTATAAATTTTAATTTGATATTTTTAAGTTTTAAGATTCTGTTCTACTATTATTTTCACATTTAGAAACAAATGAACAAGAGTCATAGTGCAGATAGGCCTCCTTTTAAACAACCATACTTCACATATGCAAATCATTTTATATTGTTTAACGTGCATTTCTGTCATGTCATTCTGCACACTAGTAAGTAAACAGTGCAGAGAGTTTAGTGCAAGAATCCTTTTAAATTTCCCAAGGAGCTAGGCCAACTCAAGGATTAAGTCTGGAACGGAGAATTAGATGTGAATATTTCTTTATGGTTAATGCTGGGCTTGATGGCACAGCTATTATCCCAACACTCAGAAAGTAGAAGCAGGAAAATTGTCACCAAGTTCACGGTGTATCAGGGCTATATACAAATTTGATCATAACAATTAGGGCATCTTTTTTACTTCTTTTAATCAATACTTTATAAAGTATTTTTATGTTTGCATAATGAAATGGCTAAAGTTATCTACAACTGTGAGGAGGGGAATACCTTGAAGAATGATCTACTTCCTTGAACCTCGATAATATTTGCAGAAATTCTCAATTTCAATTATAAGTTCTACAATAATGACAAACCATAATTCATATAATTCAAAAACATTGCCTTACATTAGCATTAATTACTAAGCAATCACAGGACTATTATGATAAGGTCTGTAGAAAAATCTGTAAGTTTAAAGTTGGAAAGTCTTTAAAAGCCTAAGGAAGGGCTCATGGGTATTCACCAAGACATTTGTAAGATGTTACAAGAACACAAAACATGTATTCATTAAGTATAAAAACTAAAAAGGCTTCACACTTATATGATGTTTACATAAAAGTCAATCACAAAACAGCTTCCAAGAATACACCTGATATGTCGCTCAGAACTAGATTTTCAAAACATAAAATGTACCTGCAGTTGCACTGAATTGTGCCGAAGGCCTTCAACAATGGGAAAAAATCTGTCAATTTTTCTTTCTTCTCCAGCTGAAGTCAAGGCTTCTAAAACTTCTTCAAGGCTATCAGAAATTTGAAGTCTATTAATTAAATAGCAAGGATCAAATAGCAAAAATGCCATGCAATCACTTTACCATGCTAATTAATAAAACATGAATTCATTACTATAAGTGCATACTAACTGTACAAAATAGCAGGATTCACGGTGACATTTCCATGCATACAAAGAATGCATTTATCACATCCAGCTACCCTACAAATCCCGTTACCCACTCCTCCCTCTGTTCAGGTTTTTAACATCTTTGCTAACTTTACCATCTTCTACTTTTACATCAGACCCTTTTCCCCGACTGGTATCTACTTGAGGGAGGCTCAGCATGTTTTTCTGTGTGCTCTAGCATGTATTTTGATTTATTTATTTTTGGCCAATACCCTGTGAGGTGTTGACCAAGCATCTATAAAACACCACAGGTCAGGACTAATTTGAAATATTTTTGCCACTTTAGGTTCCCACTGGATTCTTATTTTTACTATTTTATTGAAACATAAAACTATACCATATAATGGGACATTTCAATGCATGCTGGTGCTGTGTAATATAAATGAGGAAAAGCATGTATATCTCCCCAAATAAGTCATTCTCTCAGGATAGCAGCAGCATTTAAAACCCATTCTTCTACCTTCTTGTAAAACATAAATTATCATTTTCTAGAATCAACATCCCATGGATTTTAATGTATGTAAACTGTATGCAGTGTGTATATTATAAGCCATTATAAATAAGAAAGTAGGCAGAAAACAGTTGAACAACTTGTTCAGTCTAACATCTACTTCTCCAAAGTGCTGAAGTATGGATCTAAACTCTGGCAGCCTGTGAAGGCTAAATATCTAAAATGCCCTCAGTCAACACATAATGTCCCTCAAATAATGAAACTGTGACAGTCAAAAACAAACAGTAGCACAATACAATAATAGGTAAATCTAAAATACAGTATTTGTGAAAAGACCATTTTCCCTTTTGAAAATAAAAAGTATAAATTCTTTAGCTATGAATGAAAATATGCAGCCCTAAATGTTATTTGAATCACTCTGACATTTATTCCAATGTCAGGGCTGAGAATCGAATTCAGTAGTGGACTGCTTGCCTAGCTTGTGTGAGGCCATAATTTGACTTCCAGAACTGAAGAAGGAGGAGGAGGAGAACAATACATGTGGAAAAAGATGAAGAAAGAAGAGAAGGGGAAGAGAACAGAAAGAGGAAAAATAGCAGAAAGAAAGAACAGGATAAGAGTCTAGGAGGAATAAGGGTAAAGAAAACAAGAGAATAAGGAGAGAAGAAGAGGAAGGAGGAACCGAAAGGAATGGATAACAAAGAATAAAATGAAAGACAGGAGTCTCTGAGTCATGCATCAATATACATGCATACAGGGCACATACCAACTCTTAGGGCACACCAAAACCTAAGCAAACTTTCTAGATTAGAAAGTACTGAACCTGGATGTCTGGCCTTTTCCATACCTGGGGTCACAGGTCAGATTACCTAAATGACTTCTCTAGACACACAGAACATGTGCATAAAGGCTCAGGTTCAGAGTGGTGTGTACCTGGGCAACTACAGCCACTGAGTCAGTTCAATACCACCTAACTAGCAGGATCTCCCCAAGACTGACTCTCACGTGTGTTAGAAAGGACTCAGGCTAAGTTCACATTGTAACAGTACATTAGGAGCCCTGGGGATTGCATGCTGAGAACGGCTCAACTCCTAATGTCAGGGAAGAGTTCATCTCCTAGGAAGAACTTTCCAGCAGCTGTGACAGCAGAAGAATCTACGTTTGTTTTGTTTCCACACACTTCTTGCTCGACACTCCAATTCTTCCTCTATTTAAGCAAAGCTAACATCCAGTACCCTACAGATACATGTGAGATCAATCCCTGGATACTGTGGCCAGTATACACTCGATGAACGCGTCTTCCTCTGGTTTTCACCATCACTCATCCTCTCTAAATGGCTTATGGGAAACAGGGTCAAGTCAAGGCCTTTGGACATGACTGAGCCAGGCTGTTTCAATTCTCTGGAAACTATGAGCACTGTCTTTATTCTTATGGTTTTTTGGTTTACTCGTTTTTTAAAATGCTTTAAAGGGCTACTTATAATTAGAATCCTAATCTTACCTAAGGTGTTGGGGTGTGTACTTTATCACCAGGATATATGCTGAGTGGCTGATTGGGTACAACCTTGTAGCCAAGTCTTGAAGCTTCAATATGTTTTTGACTATAACCCATTCAACTTAACTGATCTGTCTTACATATAAATTGTCAAAAAGCAATGTACTTATCATTAGAAGAGGTAAGCATGACTCACAATTCCAATTTTATATATATATATAAATATATGCAAAATTAGATAATAAAAAAGACCCCATTTGTACATTTTCACCCTCTACTTTGAATTTTTATTAAGGGGTGAGCTTAAAGAAGTTTAAAAGAAACAAGATGAGGAAATCAGTTGTTCATGAAATTATTTTAGTCCCTAATTAAAAATTTGATTAGCAAAATACTTGAACAAATATTTTAATTATACAAATAGGAAACCAAACTAACTGCCCAGACATATATTAACACTGAGGTTGTATGCTTCTGTACATGACAATGCAGGAGACACAGGGAGGCTTACATGCTCTCCTCCCCTACGATGCAAAAGTCACAGGGAGACCTACATGCTCTCCTCCCATACAGTGCAGGAGACACAAGAGACTTACACGTTCTCCACCCATATAATGCAGGAGACACAGGGAGACTTACATGCTCTCCTCCCATACAACGCAGGAGACACAGGGAGATTTACATGCTCTCCTCCCCTACGATGCAGGAGACACAGGGAGACTTACATGCTCTCCTCCCCTACGATGCATACTGCAGAAAGAAGCTTCACCACATCCGCCATCATATTGGGCTGCTTAGGATCCATGGCTTTCGCCAACAAGGAAAGACTCCTCTCTTCACTCATAATTCTTTCTAAGCCATACTGCAACAATAGAAAATGAGTTAAATGTAGGAATTATTTGGAAAGATGGTGCATAAACTTTAAAAATTATATTTTTACCTCTAAAAAAGACAAAGTATGAGGACCTTGTAACACCATAAAAATTTCCAAAGTATTACTATTATATTAAGAGTTATGAGAATCTACCAAATGCAAAAAAATCCATGGAGAAATAAGGGATTCTCAACATTAACGTACAAAACAAACAAATACTAAAATAGTCATGGAGGACAGGGCAATCTCTGTGCTAAGAAAGAAAGTGGGTAAAAAATAACAATCAAACACACAGATCAGCACTGTACAAACAAAAGATAGGATAAACCAAAGAATAATTCTATGTCATTTTCATGAAACAAACAAAACATTTTAAATAGAGTTAACCCAGTGTATTAAAGTATTATTGTTCCAACATAGAAACTATATAGAACACTTTTTATTTTCCTTAAGACTGAATATCAAGTTGCATTTTCTAATTATACCACATCTGAATTCAGACTAGACACTTTCAAGTGTTCAAAGCCCAAGTGGCTGCCACAGGACAGTACAGGTCTAGATCTGAACCTAGTATATAAATACACAAAGGCAAAGGACAATTTATAAAGGATCTGTGTAGAAAATTCCATAGTAGAAATATGTATTCTGAGCACAATGGTACTTATAATCAATAAACACGTTCAAAATGATTTGTTGAAGGATAAAGTTTATTTGATACTGCCATAAAGTCACATCCAATTAGAATATAAGTAATTATATTAAAGGCATATTATCTTAAGGAAGTATGTATTATCTCTTGGTATACCAGTAATCTGCATCATCAGTATAAAAATGCAATAGAAGACATCAAATAGAAACCCTGCCTCGAAAAACCAAAAAAAAAAAAAAAGACATCAAATAATACTTCTACCTCCCATGTAATTTGGATGATCTTTCTCCATAGTATAAAACTTGTAGATCAAGTAACTATTATAAATGATCACAGGAACATTAATCCCAACTACACACCTACCAATTATGGCTGAAAAATGGCTATAAATCTAAGTATCAAAGTCAAAACACTAACAAGGTTAAACACAAATGCTTTATTATAAAATTGTGTTTGTAATGTTATTATCACATTTATTAGCATTAATAGAAAAAGAGAAAAAAAACAAACTTGACATTGTGCAGAAATAGTGCATTTGCTGGAAAATACTATGGTGAAGAGGTGTGACAGAAGGAGGGCAAGCAGAAGAGGCAAGACCCCAGAAGTGAGAGTGTTAGGAGTTCCTTCTTATTCATGGGAAAAGGTTTACAGACAATTAAACTGGTCAGAAAAAGGCTCACTGTTCTGATGTTCTGAACTACAAGCTGAGACTTCAAAAGCTGGCACAGAGAGAAGAGCCACACCATGCCTTGGTAGTATTGCAGAAAATTGTCAGTAATATAGGAAGCACCCTTTGGACAGACTCAGAAAGACAAAGATTAGCACGCTCTGTCCTGAGAAAACCGTTGATAGATGAAAGCTTGTCTCTAGTGCCTGCCTTCCAGATTCACAGTCAGGCGGCTCTCTAGGCTCCTGATAATCTGGGATGGCTGCAGTCAGACTTCCTATCATTTCCATTTCCCACCCCAACCCCGATTCTAACTCCTGGGTGGGAGGGCTGGATATGAGCGCACTCTGATCTTATGCTCGGACCACAATCCTGTGACACCAAAGGCATGACCTCTAATTTTCTCAATAAAAAATATAATAAAGTAAAATAAAGAGCTCATTTGGCGAATAGAATGAGGCCATATTACCACTTTTTCATAACTATTACTAAACAAGGAACTGTCATATACTTCAATAAAATTATGTATGCAAAGACTTAAAAAAAAGAAAAATTGACTGTGAGAAATAGTTCACTTACCAGTGCTAGCATCAAAGTTCTTTTAATGAAGGCTTTTAAAATGAGAGCGCTATCACCAATTTGGGAAGGTCTAAAAGGTATCTTTCCTGAATGTCAAGGACCCACTTGGGATAATATGATAACTGCCCTGTTGTAAACCCAGAACCAATGCTGTGTTCTCTTAGCATTCCACAGAAGGCCTATTGTTACCTAACAGAATTCCAGGCAGCTGAAGATAATATCTTTAGCTAAGGGAAGGTAAATACTCTCATCCCTGACAAGACAGAAAACATCAATACTATATGACAACTGGGGATAAGCAACAATCAATGGTATGTGTATCCCAACAGTGGCAAAAATATGAGGGATGAGGATGACTTTAACAGCAAGACTCTCATTGTCAATGGGCACAGAATTCAATCCCTGAACCCCTTTCGAAAATGAAGTCTTCCTTTGTAGGCCTCCATATTTTAAAAGATTCATTTAAAAATTACTTTTTTATTTTTTTTTTAATATCGGTCAACTACTTTCGTGCCTAAGCACTCAGAGTCTAGAAAAGGGAGTCAGATGCCCTAGAACTGGAGCTATGGATAGTTGCAAGCCATAATGTGGGTGGTGAGAATCGAACCTAGGACCTCTGGAAGGGGATATAAAGTTTTACACAACTGAGCCAACTCTCTAGCCTTAAAAAAAAAAAAAACTTTTAGTTCCATTTAATGAGATAAACAATTCATTTTGACAAGATGCCACAGCCATTCATATTAATGACATAAGTGATGGTAGCAAATAAACCTAAAGGCTATATAGTTTCCTCATTAAAATGAAATCCAGTGAAGACTTCACAGTGATATGGTAAAGTGCACATCTATATAGCTGATTAAATGAAGCTTAGGAAAACTAACAACAACCTTGAGTTGGTAATATGACCAGCAACTTTGCAAAATAGAGTCTATATTTTAAAATATTAATCCCAAGTGTCAGTGACTAAATTTTCTGTTTTATTAACCTATGTGCCATTATCAAATTCAAATGCGGTATTTTATCGCTCTATATAAACTATAAGAAATAAAATCTACTATGACTAAAACCAAGTAAGGAATGTGATTTTCTAAATAATAATTTATTTTAGCCATTAGTCGTCTCAAATTTAACTTTGGTCACATACACCTCTTTGGTTTAAAAGAGGCACACCTGCAATTCCTTCCTTTGAGCTTCATGCCACCAGGAAAATTCCCCTACTACAGCCCCACTTTTTATAAAGGCCTCTAAAAAACAGCTCAACTTGCATGGTGGAAACAACCCTCTACAAGGAGTTTCTCATCCTTCCAGTGCCTACTCTTAAAGGACATGCAGACAACCTACTTCACATAACACAGCAAAATTCTTTAAAAAGGGGTCTACTCCTCAGGCAATCTCCTTGGGAAGTATCAAGGTGGGAAAAAGTAAACAACACTCTATGAATTAAAAAAAAAAAAAAAAACTAGAAAATTGTAAAAGTGACTCAGCAGAAAGACAACTGTCTCCAAACCTGAGGACCTGGGTTAAGTCCCCAGAATCCACATGGAAAAGGAAGAGAATCAATTTCCACAGGCTGTCTTGTTTCTTCCCCACTGACCCTGTGGCACAAGGGCACAGACACACATGAACATGGCATAAACAAGTGTTTAAAATAACTAAACAGGAAACTCAGCAGAATGCTTTCACAAAAAACAAAATTAGAAAACACAAACAGTTGCTATAACAAAATTAAATTCTAACAATTTAAGGATGTATATATTTAACCCTCCAGATGTTTATCTTTAAAGAAAAAGGCAAAATATGCTTCATTAAAATTTGCCAAACATGTACGTCTTTTCTATAGAACATGATCACACATCACAAGAGCATACATAACCTTTGCTCCCCTGATGTCCAACAACTGACATACCTATCATTACATCACACATCAGGAGGTAGATGAGCTGACAGTCAGAGCTAAAGAAATGAGGCTATGAGCAGTCACCAAAACAGAGTGAGTGACCAGGCAGTTATGGCCTAAAGTCTTCTGCTTAATTCAACTTTACTACACAAGTACTTTACACTACACAACTTTACTACACAGATATGCCATATTATGCTGGCTCAATAATAAATATAACACTGCTACATTTCTAGAATCTTCTCACATCTATATATATTAATTTTATCATGGGTTTTAAATTCTCAGGATATGAAGCATGGGTTTTCACAACTTGAATCTCTGGTAGCATATATATAAACATATATATAAACTATAGTTACTAACAGTGTAGGATACGAATGCCTAAATCCTGCTGACCTTTTGAAAATCAAAAGGAGAGAAGCAAAAGAAGGCTCAAGGTAGAGAGCACAGGAGAGAAAGCAAGTGCCTCTGCAGGCGGGGGCTCACGTTTCAGGGGCAATCATGTTCACCTCCCAGCTCCTCCTAAAATCCCCTGCTCTTCTATCAACATAGGAGACAAACCCATCATCACCCAATGGCATGCAAGTAGAATTCTCGATGGTGAGGCTGTAATTCATGTAAGACTCTGTGGTGAACAAAGGGGAACTCCCCTGCAGCATACCTGTGTGTTCATCAGGGCTTTCAGACACTGGATAACTTTGTGCTGATTCTTCTTTACAACTCTTTCTTGGCTGTGTTAACATAAATACAACAATATTGAATTACAGTTGGACATACTAACAGAGAGCTTAGTTAAATATTATTAACTATACTTACATTTGCCCACTAATCAGTTTGTCCAAAATGTCCAACAATAGTCCGAGTCCCTCATGTCCAAAGCTTTGCACCCAACTAAAAAAAAAAAACCACAAAGGTGAGTTGTTTATATGCCTATAATTATTTTAAAATTTTTGTAGTCATAATCATGACTACTATAAGCATAACACTAGATACAAAATTGTTCATGGTTCATAGACCTTGACTGTAAGAGTTGAGGGAAAATGCCAGTATAGACAGCAATAGGCTAACATCATTCATTCAAGCTTCTAAGAACTGAGTCTCAGCCATGTTCCATGTTCAACATGTTGATAACTAGGAGTCCTCCATGGATACACAAGTGTATATACCAAAAACTTGGGAAAAGTATGAAACAGAGCTTCCCTCAGTACAGCGACTCACTAGATCAAGCTGGACTATCAAATCTGGGACTATCTGGGAAGGGAAAACTACAGAGGGAGGGCAGGTAAATAGGGTACTAGAGGTGAGGGTTTGGACTAAGACTAAGAAAAAGATACGGGACAAACGTTTATCAACACAATAGAAGGATACATAGTAGGAGAGCTTACCAGACTACCAAAATGAAGTTCTATAACTATTAGAAATATCTTAAATTTCAAAGATCAACTTCTTTAAGAATTAGAGGGAAAATAAAGCATTTATCATGAAAGTATTTCCATCATGGCTGAATGGCATGTGACCCATGAATCAGTGATGCAATCAAAAGGTTTAAGGAAATAGGACATTATTGCTACTGGACAAAAAAATCATGTTGATTACAGAAAAAGCACAAGTGGTAATCAAGAAACACAGGTTAACATATAACAAAATTGTAACTGTGTCTCCTAAAAAAGAGGGAAGAAAAAAATAGCACAATTTTTTTATGTGTATTTTCTATGTGTCCACTTCCATGTATGGTTTCCATGTGTATGAAAAGTAAATGCTAAAAATAAACTATCAAAAAATCAAAAAGAAGCATCATAGAGCATAAGAACAAGCAAATACTGCCACTTTCTTGATTAGGATACAAAGTAACTTTGCCTAGAGATAAGCAAAAACCAGAGTGAGCACAGCATAGTATTAACCTAAAAACAGAAATGCAATTGCCAGAAAATTTGTACAAAGCCCAGAGGTGACCCTTTACTGCCATATCTGAATAGGAATGGCCCTCACAGATTCATGTGTTTGAATGCTTGGCCCATGGGAGTGGCTCCATCAGAAGGTGTGGCCTTGATAAAGTAACTGTGACCTTTTTGGAGGAAGTGTGTCAAAGTAGGGGTGGGCTTTATAGTCTCACATGCTCGAGCTAAACCTAGTGTGGAACACAGTCACCTTCTGCTGCCTACAGATCAGGACACACAACTCTCAGTTCCTTCTCCAGCACCACGTCTGCCTGCATGCTTCCATGTTCTCACCATGACAATAATGGGCTACACCTCTAACTGAAACTTTAAGCCAGCCCCAATTAAATGTTTTCCTTTAGAAGAGATGCCATAGTCATGATGTCTTCACAGCAATAGAAACCCCTAAGACAGAAGTCAAGAGATTTTTTGCAATGGTCCTAAGCACAGTTTGGGGAAAAAGTTTTCCCCATAAACGCTGCTGGGAGTCTTGACATCCATATGCAGAATAAAGCCAAATCATTCTCTCTAATAAATTTAAAAAGTTGAGTATAAATCATTTAAAGAATTATATGTAGGAGCTAAAACTATAAGTCACTGGGTTACAAGAAACCAGAAGCATCTCAGGAAACTGGAACAGCAAGACTTTTTTGTAAGGTTCCCAAAGGTACAGAAAACAAAATCAGAGGTAACCAAATAGGATTACATCAAACCAGAAAGCATTTTTACCACAGCAAAGGGGGTGAGCAACAGATAGATAGATAGATAGATAGATAGATAGATAGATAGATAGATAGATAGATAGATAGATAGATAGATAGATAGATAGATTAAACCATCGACACACTGACAGAAAGGACTGGAAAGTAAGATATCTAACTGGAGGCCAAGACCCACAATATAGGAAGGGCTCCCAAAACTCAACTACAAAAACAATAACCTTATTAACAAGTAGAAAAACAATCTAAATGATTGTTCTTCAAAGAAATAGCCAAGAAGTACATGAAACATGCTCAGCACAGCTAACAGTCAGGAAAAGAAATGAGAAGGCAAAGCAAGCTATAGAGCCATTCAAGTAAGAACAACTCTTAACAAAACCAAGACAAAACAAATGCCATCTGTCAAGGGCAGGGGTAAAGCGAAGGTCTGCACACAGTTGGCAGCAATGTACATTAGTACAGCCTTTACAGGAAACAGCAAGAGGCCTCTTCACCTAATAATATCAATTAGGAACAATCAATAGCAATATTAGAATCATATTCAAAGGAAATAGAGTTAAACAGTCAGAGACATTTGCACCTCAGTGTTTACTGCAGCACTGTTCACAACTGCCAGGATACAGAAGCAACACGGTGCCCAGAATCTAATTCCTAGATGAGGAAATGTTGTGCACAGACACAGCGGAGCATTAGTCAGGCATGAAAATTGAAATCCTGGTATTTGTAGCACCATGGGTAGACCTGGAAATCTATACTAAGTGAAATGGGCCAGGCACAGAATGATATGCACTGAGTCATCTCACTTCTGAGGAGATCTAGAAAAGCCGATCAAGTTTAACCTGAGACACTCGGGGTGGCTATCAGAGGAGAGCAGTGGGGGCAGCATGGACAGTCTGCTGAACGGGTACTAACCAACAGGAACAAGAGCTTCCAGTGTGCCCTAGAGGGTTATAGCCAACACCTCTGTGCTACACATCCTAAAGTCAGAAGAAAGAGTTTTGAATACTGATACCCAAAAGAAATAATTAACGTTTGAGGGGAACAGATGTTGAATTTAACTAAATATCCCAGTGTAGCTATGTATTATAACAGTGCACAATACAACCATTACATGTGTAGCTTTCATGTTCTTGTCTAAAACTTAGCTTAAACTACGAACCTTGTGTGAACATCACCTTCCGCATTTAACACTCTGTGGACACAGCCTCAGCACCTGTACATTTTCAGAATTTCTGACATCCAAGAAGGCAAATGTATTTCTGCACTGGATATTTCTTTGCAATCACACTGGCAGTCTCCAGCCACACGATCTTCCTCATCTCCCCTCTGCCCAGTGAAAGCCATGAAATATCTAGCTGAGCAATGCAGGAACAGCAAAGGCATTCACTCCCCATCAAAGACTGAAGACCACTATTATGGCTGAGAGGAAGGAAACAGCTAAGTAAATGCCACTGCTTTCAAATGAAGCTGCTACTTCAAAAGTGAAGAGTTTACTTTCTCCTATCAGCTACAGACAGATTACCCACGGGCATTTCAAATCTGGCTTTCATGTTTCATGAAAAACACCTACAGCATGCGCTTAGCTGCTTCCTTGTTTACATCTTATTCTGTATTTATTCTTATTTCACATGTACTGTAGAAGCTTGAAATCAATCATGTAAAGAGTAATTTGTGAGCCTTATTTGACCAGGATTGGGATATGTGGAGTCTCTCTGCTTTTCACAACTGCCTGTGTTATTCTTTCCCAGTGGGCCTTTAATATTTTATTTAAAGTGGATTTTCTACCATTCCCATATTCAAAAGTATATACATGAAGAGATTCTAAGGCTAATATGAATGATATGAGATTATTCATACTGTTTCGCCTTCAATCACTGACAAATAGTTACTATTCACAAAGTTAGCTTACCTGTAATATATAGAGTAACCTTAAATTATGTTAGTGTAATATGCTAATATTTTGATGAAGGGTAGGATTTACTAATGATGCAAACCCTATGCAAAACACAAAATTCTTGGATCTGAGTAATAACAAAACATGACTATGTAAACTTTATCAACCATATATAAAAACAACAATTATAACTAAAAAAATGGGACCAACAGTTCTCAAATCAACAATTTTTAGTTATCCCGCATAGTCTTTTTCTAGAGTGCAGTAATTAAATTTTTCAAGCACTCACATGGATCATATATAAGCTAACTGTCCACGAAGCAAAACTCACTAAAGTAACTTCAGTGAGAATACACAAATCTCAAATCATAATATCTTATAATCTTCTCATTATGGGAATTAATTTATCAGCAACAAGATCAAGGTGAACAAACTATAAAATGAATAATGTAAGATGCAATACAGTAAGATGTTAGCCATGAGAGTTCCAAAAAAGAAATTGCTTTCTCTTGTGTTTGTTACTGTTCCTTCTATTTTTCGAAATACAATTACATCTGTTTTCCTTTCCCCTTCCTCCTCCAACTCTTTTCCAAACCTATTTTTGTAAATTCTTTGAGAATTTCAAACAGTGGATTTTGGTTATAACACCTTCCCCAAACTCCTGCCAGACCCTTCCCTCCCCAACCTTAGTGTCCTCCTTTTCTTTTAATCAAGTCCAGTGCCTGCTGCCCACCTATTGTTGGGGAATGGCCATGCACTACAGCACAGTAGTCAAGAGCAGGGAAACTTTTTATGCTTGTTTCCATGCTGCCTTTTAAGTGAGCAACTTCAATGCTTTTCTATTTTAATCTAAGTATTATGTTATGTGGTAAACACATACCTAAGAAAGCTATGCTTATATATCATAAATGATATTTTTTAAAAAGAAAATTGGAATGGATACGAGAAGTGAAAGAGGAACATAAAGGAACAACATACTATTTAAACATAAAAACTAAAGGAAGTGTTATTAGAAAGGTCAATTCAAAATATACCCAAAGTCACACCTGGTGTAATGGTACATAATTCCAGCACTGGAGGAGAGGTAGACATGGGTCTGCCCGGCTTTTTTTTTTT
>NW_004949104.1:6116966-6125987 GCF_000317375.1 Microtus ochrogaster
GTCAGGAAACTAGCAGCCAGTCTTGCTCTGGCCTGGCAGCACAGTGCCATCAGATGTCATCTAACTGTGCCTGCCGTGGAGGGTGAAGAAGCAACGTGTAACACTGCTGCTTCAAAGTAGAAAACAATGCATCTGGGAGATACTGATTTAACCTGCCTCTTAAATTCTGTAACAGAAGATGATCAAATTCTCAAGTGCCTTGATGGAAGCTAAGTAAGACCATACAGGACTTGCAGGCAGGGGTCTCAGTATGGAAGTCAGGCTGAGAGCAAGATATAGGAACCATTAGCAGAGACACATGAGGAGAGGGAATTGGATGCCAATACTCCAGATACAGAGTCCAAACCACCTTTTGGTAGCAGTTTAGGATACCAAAAGTGTAGGGCCCAAAGAACTACCCCTGTTCCCCGGGTTCATTTTGAGGACAGTTTCTGGCCAGCCAGCCTTTCCTGTTTGTTCCTGTGCTCCTCTGCCCCACCTGGTGATTAGCTATAGGGCACTGTTGACTCCACCTTGGGCATGGTAATTTCCCACCTGCCTGGGGGTATTCCATTGTGCAGCAGCTAGGTAGTTAAGGTTTTTCCTAAATTTGAATAAACAGCTTTCAGCTGATCTCCTTTCGAATGACCCAGGTCTCTTGTGTGTTCTTTCGATCTCCAGGCGCTTGCCCGCTGGCGACTGGTACAGTGATGCGTTAACTGTACCAAGAAAGTAATGCAGGCATTACACAAAAGCACTAATTGCTCCCAAGGACACAGGATAAAATCCATAGCATAAAAAATGATGTTTGAAACCTCGGTTTAGAAAGCAAATAGAGCTGGTCATCTCAATGAACAGTAGGGGCAACAGTCAGATCTCAGATTGCTGACACAGAAATTCACAGTCACTGCCTCTCTTCCAAGTGTGTCCTTGAGAAAGGAAGCACAAATAAACCATGATCAGAACTCAAACAGTACTACCAGGCTATAAAGATAATCTTTATCGGATGCAGTTTTCTTAAAACTGGTAAACACTTCCAATTTGCCTGGACCTGGTGATAAGTTAAAGATCAACAAATAGTTTAGAATGAAATGGAGGAACTTTGGCTTGCTACTCTCTCAGAAGACCAAACTTCACATCCCAGTGCCTATAGCAGGTACCTCCCACTGCCCGTAATTCCAGTTCCAGGGGGATCTAGCCTCCCTAGACACCTGTACTCACAAGCACGCACACACACACACACACACAATTTTCTAAAAAATCTTCTAAATTAAAAATAACAAATTTCAAAATAAAAAATAATCTTAAAAGGATACTTGTAAAATAAAACAGAGACATATTTGGCTAATTATATGTAAGCAGAGTTATGTAGCAAAGTTAAGGACACTTAGATGTAGCACCTCCTAATACTGGTACCCAGAGCAGTAGCTTTACTTTACATATGGAGAAGACACCACAAGGAGATGATGTCTTTGTAGCAATAATGAGCTTGTCTCAGACTTTATGCTCCAAACACCAATTCAGCTCTCAGAGTACGCTTCTACACTGAACCAAGAGTGATGGGTCTGGAGCCACTGTACTAATTCACATTTTAGGCCCAACTGCTGTAGAAAGGGTGAAGTTTCGTTACTATTAAGCTTATGTTCAAGTGTTCATTAACAAAAGCAGCTGGCCTTTTTTTAAGGGGCTCACTGTGCGCATGATTCTGTATTAGGTATGAGAAATACAAAAATGAATAAAATATGTTCTCTGCCCTTGAAGCGACCACAGATTAGTGGTGGAAACAAATGATGAACGAAGTTATTTCCATAATGTCATAAGTGCTATCACTGTGGCACTATGGGAACAGAAAGACTTCGTGGTAACTGATGCCTGACCTAAGTGTTGAAGGTTAAGTCGCAGAACAGGAGGTTTTTATGCAGGTGAAAATACACACAGAGGCATTGGCCATGAGAGGGGTTCCCATGATGAATACCACGGCAAGCTCAATCAGAAATGACACAGACAGGCACTGAGTGCTTAGGCAGTGTAAACGCCACATCACTGATAACAGGAAGCCACCAAACAGCTAGGCATGTGAAGAAGGTATTGGGATTTTAGAGCCTCAGAAGCATGGTCCAGAGAGAGGGTGAGTCTAGTCATCCTTCAGTCAGAAGCATTTACACTGCCATGCAGGCAGACTGCATAGCAAGACGGAGTCTGCTGCAGAGTTGCAGGTACAGAGAAAAGGCTTTGTTCAAGGTCCCTGTGCTAGAAGAAAGGATGGGGTGAGATGAGTAGTCTATCTCCAGAAAATGGCTCCAAAACTGGCAAACGTCATCTGAGTAGACTAAGGGGATCTATGTGTTTGGTATTTCTGCCTAAGGAAGGTTTCCAACACCCCATGGGGGCACCAGGAAGAAGGGCCTAGTTAGCATGTACCCTAACAATGATGAAGGAGAAGAAACACTAGTTCTCTGCCTAAAGAGATGTGCATCCTAACACCAGAAACGATGAACATAACATAAAATGCAGACAAAGAGAGAATTAGGGTTACAAACAAGGTAACCTATGAATAAAGACACTATCCCTAGATTACCTAATTGGTTCAACCTAATCATATGACACTTAGATGCTATGAGTCAGTGAATTAGAAGATCAAAGTGGAAGGCTCAAAACAGAAAAAGGAATCAACCCACCTTTATTTGTCACAAGTGTGGGATGTCTATCCATTTATTCATATCTTACTTGAATTCATTCATGTTTCATGGCTTTCAGTAAAAAAAAAAAGTACTGAACTTAATTCTCTAGAATTACAGTATTTAAGAAATTATGTGATCTTTATTCTTCCCAAGTTAATAGCTTGGGAAATACATAAAAATAAAATTTATTTTATCTTGTTTTATTTTTATTCATTTTGAATCCTTCATACCTGCTAAAATTACTGATAAATTGCAAGAACACTTGGTAATTTCAAAATTCTCTTTTTAACAATCATGCCTCTGCAAACAGAGACTTTCGTTTTTCCATTCGGAATCAGTATGCGTCCCATTTCCTACTCCTGCCTCTGTGCTCTGAGTACAACCTACAGCATGGTGATGAAGAATGCAAGCACGTACCCTTGTCTTAGCCAGAGTTTTATGGGGGAAGGATTTAGTCTGTTGTCATTAAATATAATATCTGTAGGGTGCTCTTTAAATTATTTTTAATATTATTTTATGAGCATGGTTATCTTGACTACATGTATGTCTTGCATAACATGCATGTCTGGTGCTCATGGAAGCATAAAGAGGGCACCAAATACCCCGGAACTGGAATTGCAAACGGTTTGTTAGCCACTATGTTGAGTACTAGGAGTCAAACCCAGAACCGCTGGAAGAGCAGCCAGTGCTCTTAACCACTGAGCCATCTCTCCAGTCAATTATCAGGAGGACTTTTATCACTATCAAAGTGGACAAAGTTACTGAATGTAGTACTTTTTCTAGAGCTGTAACAGTAAGAAAAGAAACCCACACATGCTATGTACATTCTAGTGGTAAATTTTTATGCATTGTTTAAACTCACTCCAAAGTTGCCTTTTGAAGCAATGTTGTCAATGTCTCAATTTAGACCTTGTAATTTTGCTTTAATGATTTTATTATTAATAAAACCCTTTACTTGGGTGTGGACTATGCACCCCAAAAGTGTAAAAACATAATGTCTGTAAAAATAACTGAATAATAAACATTTTAAACAAATGTATAAGGACGGGTATATAGCTCAGAGGGAGAGTGTTTGCCTAGCATGTATGAAGCCATATGTTCAAATGCCAGCAGGATAAAATTCTAAGTGTTTCTATGGAGGAGAGAAGCTACAGGTTCAGCCACAGGAATCCCATCTGTGGAGACAATGCTCAAATCGAAAACTCCAAGTCACTGCCTCAACTTCCCCAGTGCTTTTCGAATGGATGCTGTGAGCAAATGCTTGAAAACATTATTCTATATCTTACAGTTAGTTTGTTCCTTTATTTAGAGGGCTCACCGAAGGGAACACACTTCTCTTCCCAGGACTCTGAGTTTGAGCTCCATCTGTCTGTCATAACAGCGCTTCCCTGGTGACTTCTGCTTGGTGTTTGTCAGCCTCCTCTGGTGAAATTACCTTCCTGCTGTTCCTTTTTCTTTTACTTGAAAGCTTCAGTGAAGGGGACTCTCACTACCTAGATGTCCAGCAGACTAGCTCAAAGGGACGCCCTGGATCACTTTATATAGGATGCTCTGAGCATTCAACTGGACTGCTGTCTGTCTGTCTATCAGTTACTATTCACCCCAGTGCTGGCTTGCTGCTGTCATTCAAAACTTACCCATTTGAAACCAAAATTATGTCTGTCATAGATCATCCTCCACACTTTACAATAAACATGTATTTCCGGAGGGTTCAAGTGCAAGAGTAAGACATCTTATGAGGATTGCATCTCAATTCCCAGAGAGATTACCACTTCTATTCCTCAGCCTCCACACAAGGACTCTCTTGTGAGCACACATGCAGTCAAGAGCACTACCATCGTTTGCTTTTCAAATATTGTGATAAAACATTTTGAACAAAGCAATTTGGGAGGGGAAAAGGTCTATATGAATTATACTTTCTGACCACAATCCTTGTTACTGAAAGCCAGGATAAGAGCTCAAGCAGAAACCAAGAGGCCAAAATTGGAGTAGGCACCAGAAAGGAATGCCACAATTTGGCCTACTCTCAAGGACTGCCACTTTGCTTTCTTATACAATCCTTGTCCACCTGTCCAGAGAAGCACTGACCACAGCAGGCTGGGCCCTTCCCACTTCGAACATTAATCAACAAAATGTCCCACATGCTTGCTTGTAGGTCAGAATGATGGAGGCAATTTCCCAAGTTGATGACTCTAGATTGAAAAAGTTGACAAGCTCCATCATGTTTCCACACTAATTAATCAAAATAATCCCATTTCTAAATAAGTGAGAAAAGAGGATGTAATCATATATTGCCACTACACGCTCTGTCCTACATTTTCTGAAATTTTTGATTTATTTTTTTCATCAAGTGTTAGATTTTTGCCAATGGTTACTCTGAAATAAGCCATTTGATTATATAACTTTTCTTCCTTGACTTAAGATATGGTGTACCAACAAACAATTCTTGTATATATACTCAAGATGGATATTGGTCTATAGACTACTCAGTACACTTCACATTTTCATTTCTAAATGGTCTTCATCTGGCTTAATCATCAGGTAATGACTAAATGAAATAAACTAAAATGTTTCATAATGGTCCACTTCCTTAAAAGAGTTACAAAATTGGTAGTAATTCTTCATTAAATGTGTGATGCATTCTCTAGAAATATCATTCACACATGAACATCATTAAGGAGGGGGGGACATTTTACTTAGGAACTTCACTAAGTAGTTATAAAACCATCTAAATCTTCTACTTTAACATTCTATTTCAAGCTATGTAATAGATAATACTCTTCAAAAATTAGTTCATCTCAAAATTACTGAATTTGTTCACTAAAGCTATTTACAATTGTACGGATCTATTTTGTTTGACTCTAACAAAATGCTTGATGCTGGGTACCTCATGAAGAGATGGTTTATGGAGTATACAGGAAGCAAAAAGTCCTACATGAAACAGCCTCAAGTACTGTGTCTGGTGGAAAATATAACAAGAAATATTCCTGAGGGAAAAAAATTGGACAGTGTGACTAGAAGCTTTAAAAAATAGCCATGCTTTCCAGATTTATAAATTAATCATTTCAAATAACCAGCTCTTTGTTTCAATGATTTCTTATACTGTTTCTATTTTCGCTGTGATGTTGATTCTTTTGTATTTAATTTATATATGTATTTATTTTACATCCCAGTCACAGTTTCCCTTCCCTGCTGTCCTCCCATTCCTCCCCCACCTTCCCTTTGCCCCACCACCATCACCACCACCCCAATTCATTACTGCTCTATTTCTGTTCAGAAAGGGGCAGGCCTCCCGTGGGTATCAACAAAGCCTGGCATACCAAGTTGTCATAAGACTAAGCACCTCCCCTTGTATTAAGGCTGGGCAAGGCAATCTTGTAGGAGGAATAGGCTCCCAAGAGCCAGTCAACATGTTAGGGATGGCCTCTACTCCCATTGTTAGGAGTCCTACAAGTAGACCAAGCTACACAACTGTCATATAAATGTAGAAAGCTTAGGTCTGTCCCACGCAGGCTCTGAGGTTGTTGGTTCAGACTCTGTGAGTTCCTATGAACCATGTTAGTTGTTTCTGTGGGTTTTGTTGTGAAGTCTTGACCCCTCTGGCTCCTATAATCCTTCAACACTCTCCTCAGCAGGATTTCCAAAACTCAGACTAATGCTTGGCTGTGGATTTCTGGTTCTGTTTCCATCTGTTACTGGATGAAGGCTCTCTGATAACAATTAGGGTAGTCACTAATTTGATGAGAGGAGATGGCCAGTTCAGGCTACATCTCCATTATTGCTAGGAGTATTAGCTGAGATCATTCGTGTAGATTCGGGGGAGGTTTCCTTGCATTGGGTTTCTGCCTGACCCTAAAATATTTTATCGCATGGGATGTGGTTTATCTTGATCAATACTTCAAGGCCAGATTAGAAGACCTCATATTCTATTATTGCTTGTTTGAAAGGACATAATGTTTTATATTCTACTCATATTTATATTAACATAAAGGTGTTGGGTCCTACATATTTGTTAGCTTTCATCCTCACCCTGCTTGTTATAGGAGGCCACTCAGCCGCTTGTTCGTTTCCTAGGCACCCATACCCCCGAAATAATCACACAGAAACTGTATTAATTAAATCACTGTTTGACACATTAGCTCTAGCTTCTTATTGGCTAACTCTTACATATTGATTTAACCCATTTCTATCAATCTGTGTATGGCCAAATGGCTATGTCTTACCGGCGAAAGTTGCAGCGTCTGTCTCTGGTGGGGCTACATGGCATCTCTCGGACTTCTTCCTTCTTTCTACCAGCATTCAGTTAGTTTTCCCAGCCTATCTAATTTCTGCCCTGCTATAGGTCCAAAGTAGTTTCTTTATTCATTAATGGTAATCACAGCATACAGAGGAGACTCTCACATCAGCTTGTGCTTCACATCTAGTTACCTTGAGCTTCTTCCCCTCTCACTTCTCATCACATATACAGAAAGAAAAGAAAACGGGCATCCACGCTGAGCAGGAGCATAAAAGCATCAGCTTGGGTTGTGTGTTATCAGCTAGCTGCCCAGCACTGCTTGTGGACACCTCTCCTGACCCCATATGCTTGGAAGCACCTGTAGGGTGGGGTGCTTTCACTCTGAAGATTTCCTAGGCATGAATTCCAGATTCTTGAATTTCTGGTATTCACCTAAACCTGTGTAGGAGTGGTGACAAGGTCACTCCCATTGTTTCCCGGGGTGGGCTGCTCTGATGTAGGTGGGTCTTTATCTATCTGTTGCTTTCATTGGTTAATTAATAAAGAAAACTGCTTGGCCTGATAGGGCAGAATTTAGATAGGCAGAGTAGACCAAACAGAATGCTGGGAGGAAGAAGGCAGTGAGCCAGACGCCATGCTTCTCCACTACAAGATGGATGCAGGTTAAGATCTTACTGGTAAGCTACCACCTCATGGTGCTACACAGATTATTAGATATGGGTTAATCATGATGTAAGAGTTAGCCAGTAAGAGGAAAGAGCTAATGGGCTAAGCAGTGTTTAAAAGAATACAGTTTCCGTGTAATTATTTCGGGTAAAGCTAGCTGGGTGGCGGGAAGTGGCCTGGCGCTCCCCACTCCACTGCTCTGATAAATGTGTAGTCAGGAGTCAGCTGACACTGAAGCAGCTCTGTGTCCCATCTTTGTTGTGTACTCTGCTCCTCACCATCTACCCAGTCCAAATCAGTCCCTGTCATATCCTTCAGAATTCTAGCTGTCTGCAGACAGGTCTGAAAACTGACAGTAACAGGGCTAACCATGGCTGTTCCAGTCCATTGCCTTTTCCAATGAATAGTTCCGCCCACTCTTCACATATGGCTTTGCTCCACTGAGACAAGTAAGGCTCTGAGAAGTACATTAGCTTGGCTTTCTCTCAAGGCAACATTTTCCCCTGTGGATATTCATCCCTTTCTCCCAAAGAAATGTGTACTGTCTTATTCTGAAGGCTCTTGACCCTCGACAACCAGGCTAATCCTAGTGCCTTGTATGTTTGTCTCTAGCAAGTTCCCTCCTATAAATCTCTTAATTACACCCATGTTCTCACTTAAACTTCCC
The DNA here is from genome assembly GCF_000317375.1 of Microtus ochrogaster. Classification (NCBI taxonomy): domain Eukaryota; kingdom Metazoa; phylum Chordata; class Mammalia; order Rodentia; family Cricetidae; genus Microtus; species Microtus ochrogaster. The sequence goes on from NW_004949104.1 coordinate 6,125,197, forward strand.
TACACTGCTTCTCCAGAAGCTGCTAATTCACGTGTTTCTGTGCTGTCCTCAGTAAGCTCCTGAGCAGTGTACACCTTCTTCTCCAAACACTTACCAAGTACTTCACAGATCGGGCTGGCTCCACTGGAGCCTCACTCTGAGAACTGCTGTCATGAGGAACCCTCTAAGCAAAGGTGTTAGTGTAGGAGTTCCTTATAAAATTATCTATTATCCTCTATCTCTTTACTCTTACTCTCACAAATATACATGGAGTCACGTGTATAATTAGGTATTACAGTTTATTGAGTATATTTGAAGCATTTATTTTCTGACATCATGCTCTCAGAATTTTTTCAAATTACTAAGCAAACATGTTAGGATAGGAATTTCTTGTAGAACTCTCTCCTATCCTGTATCTCTTCACACTAATTCTCACAAATACAAATGAAGTCACTACCTACAATTAGGAATTATATATGTTTCCTTGTTTTTGGTATAAGATTATTATGTCCTATAAAGAACAAATATTGTTATAAGGGAAAACTAATTTTTAAAAACCCAAAAGATGTCATTGTTTTTTACTGCTAAGTAGTACTCTAATGTGTATATATTCCACACATTCTTTATCCATTCTTCCATTAAGGGGCATCTGGGTTGTTTCCAGGTTCTGGCTATTACAAATAATGCTACTATAAACATAGTTGAACAAATTCTTTTGTAGTATGATTGGGTATCTCTTGGGTATATTCCCAAGAGTGGTAGTGCTGGATCCTGGGGTAGGTTGATCCCGAATTTCCTGAGAAACCGAAACA
>NW_004949104.1:6126982-6134015 GCF_000317375.1 Microtus ochrogaster
GAGCCACCCACTGAGACGTTGGGGCTGATCTAATGGGAGCTCACCGAGACCAGCTGGACTGGGACTGATGGAGCATGTAATCAAACTGGACTCTCTGAATGTAGCTGACAATGAGGGCTGACTGAGAAGCCAAGGACAATGGCACTGGGTTTTGATTCTACTGCATGTACTGGCTTTGTGGGAGCCTAGTCTGTTTGGATACTCACCTCCTAGACCTGGATGGAGTAGGACCTTGGACTTCCCACAGGGCAGGGAACCCTGACTGCTCTTTGGACTGGAGAGGGAGGGGAAGGGGAAGAGGGAGGGAAATGGGAGGAGGGCAGGAGGTGGAAATTTTTAATAAAAAAAAGAATAATCTAACATAATATCTAAAGAGAAGAAGTAGATTTTGCTAAAGATCACCAGAAACTTAAAGATGCGGGGTGGGATGTGGTATCACTGCATGCATGACAAACTAAAATTTCTTTCCTTAAACTTAGAAGGTCAGCTTTAATCCTGTATAATATCCAGATCCAATTTACATTCCTCTGTCAGTGTAATACATCACTGATGCTGAATAAAATTAGAGCTGATTTTAAGCTTTCATTTTCACCTACCCAGAGCAAGGTGACTAAATACTTGAAATGAACTGCTCTAGAGGGGACAGGGAAAGCCATTAGCATGCCCTGAAGGGCAAGACCCTCAACTGCACATCCCATCCGAGAACCAGTTCACAACAACTATGGTAAATTAGAGAACAACCTCCCCCCAAAAAAAATTCAGAAGCTAAATAATGTTGAGGTTGGGGGAAAAAAAGTGTTAATAAGAATATTTGGAGAAGTTTTCTGGGAAAATTACACATTTAAAAATAACCATTTATTCATACATCTCACATTAAATGAAAGTGTAGAGTAACAAATAGCAGTCCATTCTCTTCGGGGCCTTAACTATAACAGACCCAAGGTTGTGGTGTACCTAGGGAGTCTTACAAATTAGATAAAAGAAATCAGGGAAAAGCCAAAGTGAAGCAGCAAGAAGAGACCTACACAGCAGGTGGACGCTCGGCACTGCTGACAAAAGTCCACTGCACACACTTAACAAAAACCAACCCCACCCACAAATGCTCCTGTTCAGTACAGTAACTCATCGCAAGTTGGTTTCTGGGTACCAAATGGAGCATCTTTACTTCCTGAAAGAACTAACTAGATTAGGTACCTCCACCATACGAGGAAGACTCCCCACCATCTGTTATAGTCCTAAGTCCGTGTCAGTAGAGCCCAACATGAGTCATGTCAGACCTGATAAATCCATGATCTGCGCTGCACTCTACACATTGGTGACTTTCGTGTCTTCAGCCATAAAGCCAGCTTGTCCATAAAACTGTCTCCTATGTAGCACATGAATCAATTCCATCTGTCAAGGTTCCTTTACATTTCCTCCTTTGAACCCACCACTAATTTAAACCCACATCCACTCCTGTCAGTGGCCACTTCTCTTAGGGAATTTCAGTCAAACTTGTCAGTCTCTTTTATACCCGTGTGTAACTCAGTATTATTTCTAGCATTTTCCAACCAGACTGCCACAAACTGCTCTTCTCAAAGGTCAAACCTCTGGTACCATGAGTAGGGTTATGGCCCACATCACAGTACTGCTGTGTGCTTTGTTACTTTCTTTTTTTAAAACATTCTTTTTTCCTTTGGTTCAGAGAGTTAGCCCTTTGGGTTCTCATCCTCCTGCCCGGGCTACACTTCATCTGGTACTCTGGCTCTTACTGTACTAAACGGTTTCTTTCTGCACCCTTCTGAATCTGGAATCCTTGAACCTTTATCTTTACTCTCTTACCTTATACATGGCATCTGGCCAGTCATCCATTAAAGGGGTGCTTTAATTAATAATTTCCATTACAATTACCAATACTACTGTCTACCCGTTTATTCAAGGCGTCATTCTTGATTCCTCCTTTTCAATCATAATCTATATCAATTCACCAGTAAGTCCTGCAGTTTCTAGCTCCAATGTATCCACCCTATGTACCCTCCCTTTGACTTCCCCTATCTCTACAACCCTCATCCAAGCCACCCTTACCACTGCTGTCACTACTGCATCACTTTGTGTGTATGAGAAGTGAGGCAGGTGGCAGGATACAGGTAAAAGAACCCAGAGTGGGAAATGAGTATGTCAGTTTCTCAAAAAATTTGGAATCAACCTACCTCAGAACTCAGCAATACCACTCTTGGGTACATAAACAAAGGATGCTCAATCATACTACAAGGACATTTGGTCAACTATGTTCATAGCAGCATTAGCCAGAACCTGGAACCAATAAGGAGGCTGCAAACCAAAGAATGGATAAAGAAAATGTGGTACATTTACACAATGGAGTACTACTCAGTGGGGGGGAGGGGGAGGGAGGACCGACATCTTCAAATGCAAAGAGATGGAGCTGGAAAGAAAAAAAAACCATCCTGAGTAGGGTAACTCAGACCCAGAAAGATGAAATGGTATGTTCTCACTCATAAGTGAATACTAGCTGAAAAGCAAAGGATAATCAGGATAACCAGTCAATAGTCCATGACCCTAGAGAAGCTACATAACAAGGTAAACCCTAAGAGAAACATATAGATCCCCTTGGAAAAGAAAAATAGACAAGATCTCCTGACAAAATTGAGAGCATGAGGGTGGGGAGAAAAGGGAGGTCAAAGGAAGATGAAAATTTGAGAGTGGGGGATAGTCAAGATAGAGGAAGGACAGAGATGGATAGGAAGGAAAGAGATATTGTGATTGAGGGAGCATTATAGAGCTAGCAAGAAACCAGGAACTAGAGAAATTACCAGGAATCCACAAGGGCAGGCTCCAAAGCTACAGAGAAACCCTGTCTCGAAAAAATAAATAAATAAATATGCTAAAATTAAATTTTATTTTTAAAAGTTTTCTGAATCAAACAGTGTCTTAGTTAGGATTTCTAACACTGTGAAGAGACACCACAACCATGGCAACTCTTATAAAAGAAAGCATTGAATTGGGGGTGGCTTACAATTCAGAGGTTTAGTACATGATCATCATGGCAGGAAACATGGAAGAACACAGGCAGACATGGTGCTGGAGAGGTAGCTGAGGGTTCTCCATCTGAATCAGCAGGCAGTACAACTAGGCCTGGCTTGAGCTGCTAAGACCTCAAAGCACACTTCATAGTGGCACATCCTCCAAAAAACCCACATCTACTACAATGAGCCATTGTAGTAGTACCACTCTTTATAGTGCTAAGATGGCCATTTTGTTCAAACCAACACAAACAGTAAAACTTCCTCCTATTGTCAATGTCTAGCTCACATTTGTAAAGCTTTTTTGATATATGGATAATAATTTTAATACATACACATAAAAGAGAAAAGTAAGACAAATGTTTTCATAAAGTCCTTTATACAACTTAACTAGCAATACACTAAAGCACAGTAGAAAGCTCACACAAACAGCCTGAAAACATTATGCTGAGCCTTTATATGTAAAATACCAGAGACTTTAGTGCTTCCAGTTCATTATTTCTCTTGTTGAGAGTTCTATCTTTGAACAGAAAACCAAAGAACAAAATTTTAAAGGAATAACTTGATACTGTTATGATCTCAAACACATCCCCAGAAAACAATCATAACTGAAAGGTATTCAATTCACTTTCTTTTATTTTACGTTTATATGCATGAAAAATTATGCAAGCTTAATAACCATTTTCCTTAAAATGTTGAAAACTGCCACTATCTTTAATTCCCATCTCTGTAACAAGAAGGTGACCATTAGCTTTCATTTACATGCTCTGTTACAGTTGAATGTGTGTAGATTATATTCTAAAATATTCATTGTTCAAGCCCAGTCATCTATGACTAAACCACACCCCCTCTTCTCAAGTGCCCAACAGTCACATGTGGTTAAGTGGCTGTTACATCAAGCAGTGTAGACACTCCACACCTATCAATCAACGCAAAGGGTTTATAAACTACATTTTAAAATGGAGGCTTTTTTAGGATGGCTAAGATTAAAATCACAAATAACAGCTTATGATGTAGAGGATTTGTAGCAAAGGGGAATACGCCTCCCCTGTTAGTGGAAGTGTAAACTTGTTCAGACTCTTTGGAAATCAGTATTGTAGTTTTTTCAGAAAACTGATCTACCTCAAGACCCAGCTGTAACACTCTTGGGCATATACCCAAAGGATGCTCAATCATACTACAAGGAACTTGGTCAATTATGTTCACAGCAACTTTAGTTATAAATGTCAGAAAATGGAACACAACCTCGATGCCCCTCAATCAATGAATGGATAAAGAAAATGGGGTACATTCATACACTAGAGTATTACTCAGCTGTTAAAAAAACAATGATATCAGAAATCAGGAGGCAAATGACTAGAACTAGAAAAAAATTATCCTGAGTGAGGTAACCCAGAACAGGAATGATGTTGGTGGGTCTGCTATCTATCTGTTGCTTTCATTGGTTAATTAATAAAGAAACTGCTTGGCCCTGATAGGACAGAAAATTAGGTAGATCTGTTGCTTTCATTGGTTAATTAATAAAGAAACTGCTTGGCCCGATAGGTCAGAACATAGGTGGGTAGAGTAGACAGAACAGAATGCTGGGAAGAAGGGAAGTGAGTCAGACGTGATAAAGCTCCGGCCCAAGATAGATGTAGGTTAGAATCTTCCTGGTAATCCACCACCTCGTGATGCTACACATATTAAGAGAAATGAGTTAACCAAGATGTGAGAATTAGCCAGTAAGAGGCTAGAGCTAATGGGCAAGGCAGTGTTTAAATGAATACAATTTGTGTGTTGTTATTTTGGGTGTAAAGCTAATCATACAGGAGCCAGGTGGGACAAAAAGCAGGCCTGCCCACAGCTCATTCTACACAAGAAGACAAACGTGGTTATGTATTCACTCATAGGTGAATATTAGCTTAAAGGATAACCATGCTACAATCCATAACCCAAAAGAGAATAGGTAACAAGAAAGGCCCAAAATGGGGGGTGCATCGATACCCCAGGGAGGGAAAATAGAAAAGATCTTCAGGTGGACTGGGGGTGGACGGAGATGAAAACATGAGGGGTCTGGATGGGGCATAAACGGAGGGGGAAATACTGAAAGAGAGAACTGGAAAGTGGAGGGGGTCCTTTTGGCATCAGGTAGAAATCAGGTGCAAACAAAACTCCTATGATCTACATTCATAGATGTACCACAGTTTAGAATTCTACATACTGGATGGGTAGCCTGAACTGGTCATATCCTCTGAACAGACTGGTAACTACCTGAATTGTCATCAGAGAGCCTTCACCAAGTAATTGCCAGAAACAGATGCAGAGACCCACAGGTAAGCATGAGGGGGATCATGCTGAAGTGGGGGGGGGGGATTACAGGAGCCAGAAAGGTCAAGATATCACAAGAAAACCTACAGAAAAAACTAACATAGCTCTTTGGAACTCGCAGGAAGCAACAACCAGGAATCCTGCATAGGATGGAACTAAACCCTATACAAGTTCTGCAGCTTGGTTTATTTGTGGGGCTCCCAACAATAGGTGTAAGGGCTGTCCCTAGTGCTTTGGGGGTCTTTTGGGAACCAATTCCTCATAGTGGATTGTATTGCCAATCCTTAAAACAACAGGGGAGCTTAATCTTAAGTCAACTTGATATGCCATTCTTTGTTGATACCCATGGGAGGCCTGCCCCTTTCTGAATAGAAACAAAAAAAGTGGATTGGTGGATGGTACAGAGGGAAGAGAAGAAAGGGAATGGGAGGAGAGGAAAAAAAAGGGGAAATTTCAGTTGGGATTTACAATAAAGAACTCTAATAAAAAAGAATGATTCCCACAGGCTCATATATTTGAATGCTTAGTTACCAGAGAATGGCACTGTTTGAAAGGATTGGAAGGATTAGGCAGTATGGTTCTGTTGGAGTGGTCACAGCATTGTTGCAGAAAGTGTGTCACTAGGGGTGGGCGTTGAGGTTTCAAAAGCCCAAGATAGGCCCAATCTCTCCCTCTCTCCTCTCCCCATCTCTCTGTCTCTCTGCCTCTGCCTGCTTGTGGTCTAGGGATGAAGATGTAGCTCTCAGCTACTGCTCCAGTGTCATGTGTACTGCCATGCTCCCTATCATGATGATGATGGAGTATAAACACCTGAAACTGTAAACAAGCCCCCAATTAAAACTTCCTTTTATTTAAAAAAAAATGGAAGCTTTGAGCTCTTTTATAATATGACCGACTGCGTTAACAGTATTTTTTTAAAGAAGTCTATCTTGTCATCCAGACAGCAATTTTTATTTTATATTAAGTAGACTGAGAAGTAAATACAAATATACATAGGTGTTAGTTTTTATAATAGAATAGGAAAACCTTGTAATTCGAGGAGCTTTTGGTTCAAGCATAAATTAAGCTAAATGGCTCTATTTCACTTTCTACAGAAAATATAGACTTATTTGTTAAAGGCAGTTACTGGATTTACAGTGTGCTCTCCTTTGATTATTAACTTTGCATTCCGTCAAAACTTTTAATGCACTAGTCAAGTCGGAAGCCAACTATCTAGAGCACATTTCACTCTATCTATAAAGTCAGAATAAAGCTACTATCCGGATGACAGTAAACAAAGAGGAAGCCTCCCGGGTTGAGAATTCTCAGTCCTTTCAGTCTCTAACTGAGGTGCAAAAGCACCTGCATGCCCTCTGAAAAAGGACAGGGGTCAGGGAGAGAGGGCAACATAGTATTTACACGGCAACACTAATACAGTCTCTTCCAGCACATTTTTCATTAATATTTGATTCATTTAAATCAATTTTTGGAAAGGAGAGCAAAATTGTCTAAAGTTAAAAAATATTTTCTTTCTTTTTTTAGCTAATACAATTTCTTTAATTAAATCTTTGGCAATTTCACATCATGAACCCTAATTCCATTCACCTCACCCTCACCCATGCAACACGCCCCAAAAGAAAAAAGCCGGGCGATGGTGGCGCACGCCTTTAATCCCAGCACTCGGGAGGCAGAGGCAGGCGGATCTCTGTGAGTTCGAGACCAGC
>NW_004949104.1:6134152-6135167 GCF_000317375.1 Microtus ochrogaster
GCCTCACTCTTCCATCTTTCCCATGTATTCAACACCTTTTCCTTCATCCTATGAGGGTCACACATTTGCCACAGTGTGTCAAACAGTATACTCATTAAGTGATATTTTCAACAAATGTTCAGATGTAATAAAATGTTATAAAATTTATGAAGCCTGACATCTAATTAAGGCAAATAAATACAACTCTCTGAGGAAAACATTACTGAAAAACAAAAAAAAGAAGCCCCCTAACATTGTTAACTTACATAACGGGATGTTTCCACCACTTTTAGGATATTAATGATTCCCTTAACCTTGCTCTCAGCGGCAATACTGAGGGCATCAATGGACTATAACTATATGCCTGTCTTGCAGGCACACATTTTTTTTCCTCCTTTTTTGGCCATTCATAACTGATAATAAATCTGTTCATTCATGACTCTTCAAATAGGACTTATGCCAAAAACAACTTCCCCAAAAAACTTTTTTCTTCTCTCAGGAACCTCTTGATATGAATGCCCAATTTTCATTGAGGGTTTTAAAACTATCCTTGGTGCATCGATTATCTCCTTTATGTAGTATTATCATGTTGGAGTAAACACACACACTGGGATAACCAGCGACTATGTGAATGTAGGCAGTGAACACACAGAAGAACTAAGGTCCCTAGACAAGGCAGCTTGACAGAATTCTTATCCTAATGGAAATGGCCTCTATGTATTGGTCAGGACAGTAACCACTAATCACACGTGTCTCCTGAGCAACTACAAAGGTGGTATTTTCTAACTCAATGCTAATTAATTAAATATAAATAACCATAGTGACTAAAAACTATTGTACTAAGCAAGACAGACACACACACAAAAAAAAAAAAGCACAGAAGTCTGTGGGTCACCTAGAAAACATTGAAAGACCCCCAAGGTGGGCTGCCTTTCAGTCTGGAGAGACCCTCCCAAGGAACAACGAGTCCACTCGTGCAGATGCAAACAGCAAGAGGTTTATTGGGTGGGCACAGGTACCTGTGGGCAGCAAATCC
>NW_004949104.1:6135888-6152295 GCF_000317375.1 Microtus ochrogaster
TCTGTGAGTTCGAGACCAGCCTGGTCTACAGAGCTAGTTCCAGAACAGGCTCCAAAGCCGCAGAGAAACCCTGTCTCGAAAAACCAAAAAAAAAAAAGCATTTTAAAAAATACGAATACAGGAGCATAAGCACTAAAAGAACAGAAATACACATGAAAAAAGCAATGGATACTTTGCTACTGACAGAACTTCTGATGATTTATTGACCAAAAGAAGTTTTTCAATTTTCTAATTCAGAAATAATTAAGATTAATGGGTTTAATATATTTATAGTCTAAAATTTCACATTTATTATCATTTTCTAGTCTTAAGCTACATGTTCTCAACAGCCCTCCAAGTATTCACTAAAATACAATTTGAAACTTCAACATAGGGTAACAAGAAAAAGTTTCCTTACAAAATCAAAACTACAAGTCAAATATGGTAGAAGAGCCCTGTGATCCCAGCTCTTCATCAGCATAATGAGGTCACGGCCAGTGTGGACTACCTGGTGAGATCCTGTCTCTGTAATAATAGTGATGAGGAGGAGAAGGATTTTAAATGAAAACCAAATACAGAGAGAGTAAAAGACAGAAGCCAGCCTCAAGGCCCTTTACTCTGTAGGATAAGAGAAAACTCCAGAAATCTAACACCCGCTGTGAGACATCTGTGCAGCACACAAAGACAGATATACAGCCTGGAGTCCACCATCAAGCCAAACAGAAGGGAAATACTGGGGTCTCAAAGACACCCATTAATGATGTTGAACCAATGGTCCAAGGAAAGCAGACTAAAGGAATACTGGTTCTGAGAACTAAAAACAAATAATGTAGAAGAGAAAAATGAATGGCAAGTATAAATGACAAGATCAGAAATAAGGATTTAGACAACAGAAAGGTCTAATGTATGCACACTAGACAGGAAAAGGCTAGTTCTTTAATGGGGGGATAAGGAAGTGCAACAGGGTTTCTCTGTGTAGCCTTGGCTGTCCTGGAACTCGCACTGTAGACCAGGCTGAGCTCGAACTCACAAAGATCCAACTGCCTCTGCCTCCTAATTCCTGGGATCAAAGCCATACATCACCACTATTTTAAGGGTAAATGGCTGAAATTTTCAGGAAAAAAAAATGGCTGAAACAAATTATAGAAAGAACTTAAAACAATCTCTTAAGAAATAAATTCTATCAATACATTAGAAAAATACTCGCTATAAACAACCAAGAAAGATAGATATCCTAAAAGGAATGTGCTTTAGATGAAGGTCAAACCTCAGAAACAGTGAAAGAAAAGATATGAAGGACATGCTAAAAAAAAATCTCTAAAAAACATACCATCTGTATGCTATCCTCCTTTCGAAAGCAAAGGCAAATAAAACTTATCGCAAGAATTAGACACAGAAGGATATTTATCATCAACGAAACCTAAAGTATTTGAAGGAAATACTTGAAGCAATATCTAACCTATACAGTCAAAAAGAAAATGATACAATTAAAATATCTCTCAAATCAGCATTTAAATTGGTAAATGATGTTCAAGTATTCTTTAACTCAAGAGAAAACTAAAGATTACTACTTATTTCTTTCCCTTTTTAACAGCATGCATATGGAATTAAAATAAATTCTGGTCTATTATAAAATCAGAAGAAAATCAAATAGTAATAAAGAAAAATGAAATGAGAAATCAAAAATCTATACAAAATAAGTCTAGAGGAGAGGAGGCATAAGAACATGGAGAAATAAGAAGAGCAGGAGTGTAAATGGGGCAAAATAAAAATTCAAGAGCAAATGTAAGATAGAAATTCCAAAGTATTTTAAAAATCAATACAAAAAAGAAAAAAAAACTACCAGGTAAAAAGAAAGATTATCAAACTCTAAAGAAACACATTGCTAGCTTGTGATAGGTATGTCCAGTTACAAACATCAACATGAGCAAATCTAAGAAAACAGAACCTTCAGACGGTAAATCCACTTAAATAAATAAAGCTTGGGCAAAAAAAAAAAAAAAATCTATGGATTAATGGCCTTATTAGTAAAGGAGCTTGCAGAAAATCCTGAATCTGTTCCCCAAAAAGTGGCTAGAGAATACTAACTCCAAAGAGCTGTCACTGACCATCACACATGTGACTGTGTATACACACGCACCTGCTTGCGTACACACACACACACACACACACACACATACACACACACAAAGCACAAGGACGGAAATACATTTTAAAAAATAAATGAGATAAACCAAGTTATCTGTTACTAAAGAATATGTGAAGAATAAAATTGCATTGGAAAACAAAGGAATGACAAATTCCAACGCTAGGACAGAACTTACCACAGGACAAGGGTATGATTTTTTTTTAAAGGGACATGAACATTTGAAGGTCTCAATATTCCATAAGTCATCCCTGTCGGTAGGTGGCTTACTACAACTACAACCATTTCTTTAAATCTTTTAATATATTATTTAAAAAAATAAAAAACAGGCCAAAGTACTAGTAACATCAAAATCTTTCTTCTAAAAACTTCTTCAGATCATGTTCCCAGTGGGCACACGGAATCTAATGCTTGCCACTTGCTTTCAACACTAAAGGCACATGCTTCATGTTGTCAAGCCAAGACTGTTGACAAACTAGACTATAGAGTTGATACTCAATACACTAAATGCAGACACTTTTGCTCCTTTGGGTGTGGACTTCTTTCCCTGCATAATCCACTGAAACAATTTTGTCAAAGCTTTATTTATCAATTCTATCAAACTTACCTTCAAGATAGCCTAAGAATTTGTTTATAAAAGATGAGAAAATAACTCTTATGAAACTAAAAAGGGAATACATATACACACACACCAAAAAAAAAAATATTGCCTAAAATCAGAAAACAGAAATTTGTTATATTGAATTTCAGGAGACAGAAATTTTGCCCCTGGCAGGTACATCAAACTTCGAAAACAAAGATACATTCTATAACTAATTTGGCATATGCATAAGTGGGTAAGAACTATAAATGCTTGAAATCAATCATAATGATGTTAGTGTCTACCTGTTTCTGCTTTTATCCAATGCATTCAATCACTCAAACATAACTATTGGCTGTGTCAAGATTCACTAAAAGTTATATTTGGTAATTCGAAAAAGTTAATCTTTTCACCAGTGTTCAAAACTAGCTACAAACTGTCACAGAGAATAATGAATAATCAATGAACCTCCTCAAACAGAAGAACTTTATAATCTTGACATCAAATCTTTATTTAAAAAAAGAAAAGAAAAAGAAGAAGAAGCTGGTCTTTAACACCTGGCTCTCACATACGGTCCAAAGTACTAGTGACATCAAAATCTTTCTTCTAAAAACTTCTTCAGATCATGTTCCCAGTGGGTTATCACCTAGAGAGTTATTTTCTCTAGGTGATGGAAGACTAGCATGGCTCATGCTAAGCAGGCAGCTAAAGAACTTGATGAACTGTTCCGAGAACACCCCATAGCCAGAGGCTGGGGGAGGCACGTCATAATAGGAGAGCAGGAAAGTTAGTTTTCCCTAAGTTTGGTTTAAATAAGTTCTGATCCTGAAGCAATATTATAGAACAGTCACTGATCAGTTTACTGAGTTTCATCCACAGCACTCACAAATATTAAATACTTTATGGAGACAACATGAAACACGTTTAATACCAGAACTTAGGAGCCCAAGGCAGAAGGATTCCAAGCTCCAAGATAGATAGACCCCATCTAAACAAACAAGAAAAAACTACCAGCATGACAGTAAAACAGTGATATCCAGTTGGTGGTCTCATACGTCTAATGATCAGAAATGCTTAGCCAGATAAGTCACATGCTATATGCACAGAAGCAAACCTGAAAAACTAGAGAGACATCATAAGAGAAAAGACCAAAGAGTTGATCATAGGCACAGTGCCAAGATTTTCAAGCTATTCTTCTAGTGAAACACTGGAAGAACAAGTATTCGAAAAACTTCTCTTCAGAAATAATTGTTCTGACAAGAATTTCTATTCTTATCAGTTAAAAGGACTTCATGGAAACAATAAATTACCATAATACTTTACAAAATCTCTTTGCCTAGGGGAGAAGATTCTACAAGTATTTGGTGGTATTTTAATGATTCTCTTTAAATAAGAATACAGGAAAAAAAGAATACACAACATCATTTCTCAGTATTTTGAGATAACATTTCAACAAGTTATTCATGCCATCATCCTACACATGGATTTATATTAAACCTTTCCCCTTTGTCTCATCTTTTATCAACAGTGTCTACTTCAAAAGGAGGAGGGAAGAGGCTTCTGATGGGAAGAGGCTGCACTTCACCAGCGACTTCTTCATGCTGGACTTCTATACTAGAAAAAATTACAAATATCCCAGTGCCGTGTCTGCCAGGATAAGCAGAAATGCATGGAGTTGTCACCCATTTTACCTCAAAACACCCTTTGCTCCAATTAAGTTACAAAGAAACATGGTTTTCTTTCCTAAACCAAACCCTAAATATAACACTTGGGGGGGAAGTAGCATTGTAATAACTATTTCTGTATGTGTGTCTGTGCATCTGTTTATACATCTACGTAGGTATGTTTGCACAGGCATGTGGATTCCACAGTGTAGAGCAAATGTCTCACCCAGCACTCTCCACCATATTTGCTGAGACAGGGTCTCTCACTGAACCCAAGCCATGTCACTCTGTCTAAACGGCTTGGCCAGATAGTCACAGATCCTCCTGGATCTGCATCCTCAGTGCCAGGATTACAGCTACGCACCCCCACACCCCACTTGTTACATGAGCACTGGGGATACAAACTCGGGTTCCCAGATTTGTATGCCAACACTTTATCCAACTGTGCCATCTCCCCAGGCATAAATATTCTTAAATTAATATAGTTTACAAGGATAAATTAAGCTGGAAACACAAGTTGCTCTTTTATAAATATATCTATGAAATTCTTTAAGTTAAATCTCTTACTAATAAAAGGCAAGGCAAGATTAAAAAAAAAAGCGGAAATTAAAACTTCTTTGTTTCCATCCACATTCTTTCTTGCCTTTCTCAAGTGTTATAGAACGTGAACTGGTGAAGAGTTAGCACGCAGAAAAGCAGCCTTCAGCTTTCATCCATATGGAGCCACAGTCTAAGAAACACACTACAAGTGAAAATTCATAAAATTTAAAACTAGCAAAGATTTTGTTCTTGTGGTTTACACTAATTCACTTCCATGTCTTAGAACCTAAGTCTTTTGTTTTAAGTACTTCTATAGTCAAAGACTTTTCATCTTATATGCAAGCTTGGAAATATCCAAAAAAGTACTCTTCACAGAGAATATTCACAGCAGTATGTTTTCCAAAACAACCAACAACTGCACTAACCAATCACAGCTTTCCGAAGATTTACAGATACTACAGACATATACACATATACATGTATTCTATCCAAAAACAACCATTCCTTAAACAACAAAAAGCCAACATCCAAATTTCTCAGATTTTCTTACTCACTACTCAAATATTGAATGACAATTTATGCTTAAATTTCTTCAAGAATATCCTGGTTAAAACATCAACCTAATTCAGAGTTAGTGTAAAGCTTCTATGAAAATTGAATTCTATCCTATAAAGTATCAAAATTAATACTTCAAATAACATCCTTTGTTTTTAAATAACATGATTTTGTTTTGTGTTTTAACAAATACCTCCTACATTCCAATAATCTGGCAATTTTAAATGAGATCAGTTTATCATCATTACTTTATCTTTTTATTTTTCACACATGGCATGAAATTTTTCTCAAAGGCATGAAAATGTAGCCCAATCTGAAACACTGTGAAATTGATTTATAGAAAATCATATGGTATTGATATCACATAAACGATACCAGTTTAATTTGGGTTTAACATGGGTTTTGTTGTTTTGTTTCTTGTTTGTTAAGTCTAAAATTTTAACTTTAATGTGTACTCTATGTTCTTTTATTTGTTAAATACAGCAACATTAATCTATGATCTTCTACATAAGACAACGTTTTTTAAAAGCGGGAACAAAGAAACAAGTGGTAGGCCTTGTTATAATATATAAGAATCATCAAGCATTTTAACAATATGAAAATTGAAAGTAAAACATAATTGTATTAAAGTGATAGATTTTTATAAAAATATGTTTTAAAGAATTTCATAAAACAGCTTTAAGTCCATGTGTTATGTTTTACTCAGTAATAAAAACAAAGGTCCATTGAGATTGATTCTTCATCAATTTTGTTTAATTTCAATTTTTAAATAATCTTTTTTTATTTTTGAGACTATAGTATTATTGCATCACATCTTCCTTCCCTTTAATTCCTCCAAGACCTCCTATGTCCAACCCCTTGTCCTCTTTCAAATTCATGGCTTCTTTTTCGTTTGTTTTATTTACAACGTGTGGGAGTGTGCATGTGTATGTATGTGTGTAATCCTAAATACATAATTCATCCAGCTTAGTCTCTATAATGTTATTGTATGTATATGTTTTGAAGACCATTTGGTATTGGGTTTTTATTTTGAGAAACTGATAATGTATACTAGCTATTTGCAGATGGAGTAAATATAAATGAAAGAATAGAGATATCCATTTAATTATGTAACATGCCACGGTGACAACCAGGGGATGCATTACCTCACAGGATTACTGGTCAATGATACTCGCAGTGACTCCAGATAAGTGGAAAGTCTCTCGTCAGTATACCCCATTTTCAGCTCATGGATAAATTCCTGAGGTGAGATCTGTCGGCTACTTCTAAGACTTCCCTGTAAAACAAATCAAAAAAAAAATTGTTTTTTAATTTATGCTACAATAAAGATTATCTATAACGGATAAAATTCATCATAGTAATAACTAACAAAATTACTGTTTTGAGGTGAAATGTTCTAACAAAAATCTATAAACTCATAATTGGTTTTATTAACAAATGCTATTAAAAATTACACTAAATGTTTTGATAATGAAAAATGATTACTTTTTCAAATGTAAGATGGAGAATTCAAATATTAAGACTCAACTTAAACAAATGAACTTACTGAACAAGACCTTGAGTATACAGGAAGAGCCATTAGTCATTGGTTCATTCAGTTGCCATTGCAAGTGTAATTTTTGGCACATGAACACACACACATGCATATACAAACATACACAGACACCGATGCATGGATACTTTCAGACAAAAACACAAGCATATACAAAAAGAAATAAAAAAGAATATTCAGTTGATAACAAAAGACAGACAATAAATTGGTAGAGTACCACTGTACTCTTAATTTTCCAACGGAGATTTCAATAGGACCTAGTTTATATAAGCTATGGAATAGAAAAAATGGAATTCCTTGGTTATTTGAAAAACATTAAATTCTCAGTAGACGCAAGCATATCAGTACAGTTTTAATTTCGAGAACCTAGCACACCTTTGGGCACAACCCCCAGTATCATCAAACACACACACATAGTAAGTTTGTTAGTGAGAAAGATAAACAAAATGTAGAAATATTCATAGTATGAAACATACAATTTTAAACACGGCAGCCAATGAGTGCCTCACAGGTAGGAATTCAAAGGCTTCTGTCATGCCTGCTTGAATTAACATCTAAGGAAACAAGACAGCTAAGCTGGCAGGTATTTTTTTAAAAGTGACAGAAGGGGCTGAGAGCTTCACAGGCCATAGAAATCACATGGACATATAACCCAAGATCAAAAGCAAAGACCAGTTCAGAAGGTATGCATGTGTCCCAGTTGGGAAATGAGGAAGACATCAGGGAACAATAAAGAAAGCTCTTAAAGTATACCTATTTAGAGACTAGATGTACAAAGGAAAGAAGTCGAACACGTTCAAAACCGGATTAAAAATCTAGCCCTTCTTTTATTCATTCCTTTTCCTTTAATAATTGCCAAAACATTATGCAAGAAAAGAGAAATGGCAATGCAAAACAAGTCAGTATTGGGGAAACTGTTTTTATTGATGGTGATATCAAAGTGGTTATTTAAAGTCAACGTCAAAATCTCAAAAGAATTGAAAATGACACAATAAAGCTTATAAGGCAACTGAAATAGTAATAAACATCTCACTTCGCCCACTGATAGCATTAAGAATAATTTGTTTAATGCAACACTTATGTTTGTTAAGTTGCCAAAATATTGTTTTCTTTATTACAGAAAACTGAGAAAAAAAGACAAGCAAAAGGGAGGAAGAAATAACAAAATGAGTCCCATTCATCAGTATATCTAAGCAAAGTGTGCGCGCGCGCATGTGTGTGTGTGTGTGCGCGCGTGTGTGTGTGCGCGCGCGTGTGTGTGCTGGTATAGAATATTTATGCACTTTTTATTCAAAATGTGTACTTTAATTCCAAAAGAATCCATTCATTACAGATTTCTTTAATAACTAGAAAATATTTTAGAAATACATCCCAAATAAATTAATAGGTCCTCAAGACTATGCTTTCTCTAATCCCCAGACCATTAATATTTCTTTCCTAACATCTGTCTTTTGGTTTACAGGCTGCTTATAACTTCTTGATATCATGAACCTTTCATTTGTTGTACATATTACCAGGCCAATATGTGTACCAAGGACTTATCAGTAGAGTTCAAGCTTTATTGGCAAAATAAATCATGATTCTGACAGAATCAACAAGTTAACTCAGCGGAACCAAAAGATGCCATTTTGGACAAAGAACAAATTGAACCCATGTTCTATGGAGATTCTTCATGAAAATTCTTAAAATTATGTGTTCAGATATCCAA
Source organism: Microtus ochrogaster (assembly GCF_000317375.1). NCBI lineage: Eukaryota > Metazoa > Chordata > Mammalia > Rodentia > Cricetidae > Microtus > Microtus ochrogaster. The sequence goes on from NW_004949104.1 coordinate 6,144,613, forward strand.
AGATAACATTATTAGTCCACTTTAACAACATTGAATAGATTTCATCTGCTTGTCTTCATAAACTATTCCAGTTACTTCCACTCCATAGTAATCATACTAGATGCTTCCTGTTTGAAGCTGACAAAAAGGGAGCATGTCTCCTCTTCCATTCACTAGCACCATGGTAGCAGAGGTTCCAGCTAATTAACTGAGCAAGAATTCTAATAGATACGTAGGTGGAAAAGAAGTCACATCAAATTCCAATGTCATGATCACCTACATAAATTTATCAGCATCATAATCAAAGCTCAACATATTAAAATAAAAATTGCAAAACATTGCAAAACACTGAAAGTGGGCATTTAAAGTACTTTTGAAACATCATAAGGGCATCAAAAGGCAAAGTAACAAAAAAATAACAAATGAAAGAAAAGAACTAAGAAGTACAAAGCAATAGCAAAAAATTGAGGGAAACGTAAATAGAGATATAACAGTGTATTCCTAGATGCCAAGTATAAGCAAGGGCACAGTGAAACCACCAAGCAGGACCAATCCATGGGTAGAAAGAAAGGTTTACTGGGGTTCAAACTGCCAAGGCTATCCAGCAGAAAAGGAAGCAGATTTTATATGACAGCAGGGTGTCATCTTTGAACTGATAAAGGCTGTTTATCTGTTTAGACATTTAGGACATTATCACCAGTACTGCCAATTGAGGGGGTAGGGTACTTTGGACCTAACACCTAGATTTAGCTTTAAAAAAATCCACTGAGCAAAATAACTGCATCATAAGATGTGGCTGGGGTAGGCAGGAGAGAACTAAAGGCAGCCCTGGGTTTCTAGCTTACCCAGCAACACCTCTGATACCATGCCATGCGGCTGGGATGGGCTCCAAGGAGAAAACACTGGCCCCCTGGCGCCTTACAGCACCAGGCAGACAGATACTACTATGGTGAGCAAATACGTGGTGTGATACAAAATAGACACACACAGAATGGTTCCCGTTCTGTGGACAGAAGAATACATCTGAAGAGGTGAAAGAGAGGCTAAGACTGAGGAAAGTGGCTTCCGTCTGGACCTGGGCTGTTGCGGGGGCCCATGTCTGAGTTCAGGGCTCTGACACAGCTGTGGTCTCTGCAGATCACACCAAAGGCCGAGAGGATAGAGCTGTACAGATTTGACCACACCCTTCCCTGGCCGGAACACTGGAGAAAATTGATCCTGCCCCTCATCAGCTGAAGCACTCAGGAGAGAGGGTCATACAGCTCACCTGGGCAAGACTAGAGAGCTGGCCCAGATGGTCCGGGTATGGGAATGCTGACTCTAAGGAGTGAAAGCGGAACTGGCCACTCCCTTAATCATTGCTGCTGGGTGAACCAGCCAGGGCAATGCTGGAGAGCTCACCCTGGTGGTGAAGACAGGGGAGAGCTGGCAGACTGACCAACACTGCAACTATCCAGCCCACACCAACATCCACTCCATCTAATATCTACGTGAAGGGGCTGGTCCTGCAGACCCAAAGCTGCAGGACCTCCATGACATATGGCAACGTTAGGATATCCAAGAGTCCTAGTAAAGACCCAACATAGATAGTGTAGAAAAAACCACAGGTCTGAAACCAGACCAATGACTCCGCAATGAACACTTGCAAGTAAAGATATATGGACAAAGAAGTTTACTGTGTGACTCACTGTGTCTCACAACAGCTTTCTTAATGACATTTTCCCTTTGTTTTCTTTTTTCCTTTTTTCTTAAAAATTTTATTTTATCGGGGGGAGGGTGCATTGCAAAGGCAGAGGGCAGATACCAACAGACAGGAAATGAATGGTATCAAGATGCCTTATGTGAAAGACACAAAGAATGAACAAAACACTTAAAAAAATGACAAATTAAATTCACTAAGAAGACACTCTCCCAGGAATAATAAACATACTGAGAAAAATACTGCCAAAATTGCAGGCAGTTTTTATCAAAATAGAATAAAAAGCTCATTTTCTTATTTACGGATCAGTTCCAAAGATCACAGGATAACAAAGTGAAACACTGGGTGGAGCATCTCTGTGGGAAAGTCATTAAAGACAATGGTACTGGTATTACAGGAAGGAAAATCAATGGGCTAAATATCCAAACCTTGGTAAATGTTACCATCCTGTGTGACACACTCTGCAAGGCAGCAGTCCATTCTGACTAATTCGCAAGTCCTGTGCAAGATGCCTGCATCCACAGAATGATGTGGTTACGATAAAAGGCAACATCGGTGAAGAAGAAGAATTACAAACAGACAGAAAGGAAAATCATCCACATAGGAAATGTGCACATTCAATATAATATATCCTGAAACAAAGTTTTACTTAGAATGAAACATTTTAGAATAAGAAAAGAAAATAAACTAATTGGGATGATAATTTTTAACATGTTCCCTACAAAATAAAAGTATAAAAGAAATAAAACTGAGGAGGAAAAAAATGCGTGAAGAAACATAAACTCCCTTTCACCAAGGTCTTATGTTCCTTTCATTTTGCCTAACTTCAAAGGAAGTAGAGGGTAGATGGAGCATGTGAGGAGGCTTGCTGCTGCATATCTTGAAATCCATTAGCCATGAAGATGAAAATACTTAGAAAGCTTTATCCCCTGTGGTATCAAAACACATTAGTGAGATAAGGATGTCTGCCTGACATCACAAAAATTAGAAGGATATTTATCCCACATAATTTTTAAATCTTTTTTAATCCCTTGGTAAAATGTATTCTAAAATACCAAATGCAGATGGGAAAAAGTACAAAGATTATAGCTGTCATCTTCCTTATGAAGTATCTTCAAGGGCATAAAAGGCAATATGCATGCCTTATGCATACCTGGACCATTCCTATTTGTCTAAACCAAGTGCTCTCTCCTGCTAAGTGACTATTAAAGGTAATAGTCACCATTTCCTTTGACCTGCCTTGACCAGCTTCTTTTGTTCCTGCCTTTCATCTCAGCTCAGACATACAGCAAATTCACTATCCTAGACCATTTCTTTGTATAATAAGTCAGAATACCGTGTCTATGACAAAATAGACATACACAGTTACCAGGGGAGAGAATGGATGACGCAGCCTACTACCTTTGAGAAGCAAATGAGTGATTCTTATGAAACTTAGAAGAACCTATCATTTAATGTTCGACTTTATTTTAAAAATAATAAAAGCAAAATACATGGTCTAGATATATACTAACTCCTCAGGAAAAGGATACCTGGGAATATCAGCACGAACTCATCCCTAACCTCTGTGAAATTAACACTGCCCAATATGGTAGTTTCTAGAATGATTGTTGTCTAAATGACCTGCAATATCACATTCCTAAACACTTCTATGATTGCTGCTCACTCATAGCCAAATTAAAACATCGCTGAATCCTAAGTGATAAGAACCAAAATCCATCATGTAGCATCTACTATTGTAACTAATACCTTAGTCTTTTAATTTTCTTTGTCTATAATGAGTGTCAACTTTTAAAATATAAATATCAAAAACATATAGGCACTAGAGGTTATCAAAATAAAAATTTGTATGACCAGTAAGAGACTGAGGTGAAGTTCATTATTAGAATAGAGCTCTCTTTGCCATTTACTTTGTAATTTAAAGCAGTAAAACTGAAGGGGGGAACAAAACAGAAAATGGCCACCAATATCAGAAGAATATTTGTAACGTCAAATCCTTCAGTGTCCTACATAAATATATTTATCTACCTCTGCAACTTTTAAGTCCATAACCATAAATTAACTACCTCTGTACCTTCAGTCTTACACTCTCTTAATTCCTGGTACCAAACCAGGTAATAAGCTTTGTGAGAAGCAAGATGGAGGGAGAAAAAATAAAAACAAGAATAATTTTTGAAGAATCACCACAGTTCAAAGCAAGGGTAATAAACCCATTGCTGCCAAGAGGATAACTACAAGCTGACTACTATCATATACACAATTATTCAAGTGCATTGCCACAATTGTCCTGAATTTTTAAATGATTTCAACAGTGTCTAATGTCACTGACCACAGAAACACTAAGCTGTCGCTGCAGCATGAATTACTTGTTTTTGGAACATCTAGCACTCAAATCAAGTTGTAGGAGCAATAAAATCTGTTAACCTCAGATGATTTTATACAGACTCGAAGCAGAAACATAAAAGCTACAAAGTACTAGAGACAGGTTCACCAACCACCCAAACTACGGCCTTCTCCTTAAAGGGCTCTCTTTTAAACTAAACATAAAATAAGCACCATTGTAAACTAAATTGCTGTCTACAATTCTGAAAGACTGTTTACCTGTACATTGAAAACTGTACATGCTAAGGCTGGAGAGGGCTCACAGTTAAGAGTACATACTGCTCTGGCAGAGAAGCTTTTTTCAGTTACAGTACCGACATCAGGTGGCTCACAGCAGATAGTTGCACTCATGCACACATGAAATACTGATGCACAATGATGAACACTACATGATGAAAATTAGTTAAAATAAATCTTTAAAAAGAGCATAGAGTGAAGGTTTAGAATTGCCAATTAAAAGTTATAAAGTAATAAAAAAAAGTTCTCCTTTTTGCTTCTAAATACTCCACAAAGAAAAAAGGTTTCTTTAAGCCTAAGAAACCAATAGTAGTTTTAGATAATTATATATTAATTTAAAAGAAATAAAAAATCCAACACACTTTATTTGTTCATTATTATTATTATTATGGGATATCATAAAAGAACCTCAATTCTACATTGGCCATTACCTTTAGTAATACACCTTATTTCTCCCCCTTTCTTTTCTTATATGTGTATGTTTCTTGATGTGTGTGCATGTGTTTGGGTATTCACATGAATCTGGTAAAGTCCACATGTGTGCACATGTGCTAAAGTTAAGATCAATATCAGCCAGCATCTTCCTTGATTGTTTTCCATCTTCAATCTGAGTTAGAGCCCCTTGCTTAATGCACTGATTCCATACTCAATCAGGACAGTCTACACTGGGGCCTTTCTGTCTCCATCACCTGTGCACTAGCACAGGGTGACAGCTGTGCTGCCATGATCACTTACGTAGCTTCTATGTGGATGTCGGGGATCTAAACCCCTTTCCTGATCGTCACACATGCATAGGAAATGCCTTGCCTGCTAAGCCATCTCCCCAACCCCGCCCATTTCTTTACATACATATATGCGTACATATATAAATGCGTATGTGCAGAGAGGTGGTCAGAAGAAAACGTGCAGGAGTGACTTCCCTCCTTACACCATGTGAGTTGGTATGATTAAAGTAAAAACATCTTGCAAGGGGCAAGTGTCCTTAAATGCTGACCCATCTTGTAAACTCTCACACTTGCTTTTGTTCTGCTTGAGAGAATATTAAAATACTTTCTCAATGTGTGAGGAAATATTCTTAAGTAAGCAAATATAGAAAAAATGTATGCTAGTTTGCAGAAGAATAAAAAATTACACGAAACTGATACACTTCAAATGAAAAGCCATAAAAAGGGAAAAACAATAGAAAGAATGAAAATTTAGAAAAAAGTCTGAAAATGAAGTAAATTCAAACTGAAGGGACTTCAAGTCAGATTTTAAAAAGTTATTATATTAACAGATTGATGGGTACAATGAATGCTACAGAATTAGACTGCAAATTATCAGTATGAATTTATGGTTCTCTCTGTGTCTGTCCGTGGTTGCAGGCACGCAAACGTGTGTGTGTGTGTGTGTGTGTGTGTGTGTGTGTGTGTGGAGAACGAAGGAGGGAGTAAAGTTAAAGACACATATAGAAAGAGAAATGAAAACAGAAATGTGTGCATACGTACATCTGTTTTCCATATACAGATGTATAATCAAAACTCCAAATCCTCACTCCAAGCATGTGTAAACTCGACTAATAACCTATCAGGTGCTTGCCTCTGGGCTGAACATGAAAAGACTTTTTCCTTGTTATTATTTCTTAAATAATTAAATGTAACAACTAGCTGCATTATTCCTTGGTATCATATGTAATGTATACATGATTGGAATTCATCAGTATGTTACTGATTAGTAACCAATAAAAAGACTACAAGATAAAAGTGGATGCAACAGGTCATTTGCAAACATTGCACCATTTTACACAACTGACTTAAGCATCCCCACATTTTGATGCTCAAGTGAGTACTGATTCCAGTGCCCTGCACAGATAGCATACAGTGCCTGTACATGTGTGTGCATGTGTATCTCATTATTTTAAAAGGCAGACATACACGTATTTCCACGTTCGGCTTGAATACATTTAAGGACATAACATTAAGAGATCAAATCCACAGGTCATAATTTTATTCAATAAGAAATATGAGCTACTTGGAAAACAAGATAATCCTAAAGGATCAAGTGCAAGATAGTAAGAAAGCAAAGGGACAATGGAATCAGAGAGGAGTCATCTGCAGTGAAGTTCTGTGAAGAGAAGAGGGAAACTACTGTTGCAGGGAGGGGCATGGTCATTCTCAGGTAAATAAAAATGTTCTGACCTCATTAGGGCTGACAAGCAGTATAATACGACAAATATACCGAATGCCATTGAATGATGTGTTTGACCATGATGAATATGCTGTGTGAGTTTTAACACAAGAAATAAAATAGCTTAAAAGATTTAAAAAATAGATAGCCCAATCTGCAATCTTAGAAGTCGTTAGAAGCAATCTGGGAGAGGAGAAAGAAAAGGGATATATTGGCATTATCCTACGTTCCTACCTAAAATATTGACAGCATAATGTGCTTCCACAGCAACAGCTCATCAAGTGATATGCTTATTTGTGGATTTTGCAACATGAATATGAACTAAACTTTGAAAACCATTATAAAACTTAATAATTTTTGTTGATTTTACATTATTTCTACAATGGATACTTTTAAATCAAACTATACATAAAACTTTGGTTCCGGTTTAAGTGACCTAAAAGTTAAAACAGAATATCACGTATTTCCCGCTTGAACAATAAAAGGCAAATTTACATGGCATCACATAGGCCACTTCTTTCCACTCGCCATCTTCAGAGTTCTCTTAGAACTATTTAGTTTCAACTGAGCAACAAACTACGACTAAAAGACGTAAAAAGAACCCAAAGATGAGGGTGGAGGAATTGATTAAATAAACATGGATGTTTTAATTTGCCAGCCTCTATTTGATGGTTCAATGAACGATAAAGATCTGCTTGGCACATCTGAGCAGATAGAATAGCACAGTGAAGCTCTTAGTCATTGGTTCATTATCTTCTTTATTATGTTGATTATGTTTATATAAAAGGGAAATCACAACAAAACTTCCTTGGGCATTTACTAAAAGGGGATGGGGGCTGAGAAAACACCAGATGTTGCAGTCTTCAAAATTAGGCAATTTGCTTTCAGTTCCTCCAGGTAATTGTGCAATTATTTGCCTCCATAATTCTGAGCTGTACTTACAAATGTCACTGGTAACGTTGACAGTTGAAGTCTCCCTTTCTTTTTCTTGATCTAAGAATAAATCGCCTGTCTCTTGTACATACACACCACCCTAGAAATCTAATCTGTTCCTATGAGTAAGCACTTAAAAGCCAAGTACACAGGCTGGAGTGATGGCTCAGTGATTAAGAGCAAGGACTATGTGATTAAGAGGACATAAGTTTGATACCGAGCAACCACAGAGATGCTCACAACCATTTGTTTTGTTTTGTTTTTTTATTTTTTAATGGATAAAAAAT
>NW_004949104.1:6153275-6171878 GCF_000317375.1 Microtus ochrogaster
AGGGAGAACATGAGCAAAGAAGTCGGGACCACGAGGGGTGCACCCACCCACTGACACAGTGGGGCTGATCTATTGGGAGCTCACAACCATTTGTAATTCCAGTGTGAAGGATCTACCACCCTCCTCCGGCCTCCAAATACAATGCTTGCATGTGGTGCACAGACATGTATGAAGGCACACTCAAACACATTTAAAAATAAAATAAGAGGGGGCCAAAAAAATACAAAATTTTACACGCTTTCTAATGGTTAAATGCAGGAGGATACATAAAAGAGAGAAAGAAAATCTTTGGATCACATCCAACCTCATCATAACCAGGATCAGTTATGAGACTGGGAGTAGAAGTCAGATCATCTCTGGGCAAGAAAGCTGTTTTGTAGTTACAGAGCACTGGCAGCCACAAAACTCAAAAACATTTGGAGCAAACGTCTATTGACATCACAGTAAGCATGTTTTCTTAATATTTATTTTTTATTATGTATACAATATTCTGCCTGTGTGTATGCCTGAAGGCCAGAAAAGGGCACCAGACCTCATTGCAGATGGTTGTGAGCCACCATGTGGTTGCTGGGAATTGAACTCAGGACCTTTGGAAGAGCAGGCAATGCTCTGAACTGTTGAGCCATCTCTCCAGCCCCGCATGTTTTTTTTTTATAGTGTAGTTATAAATCCAAATACAAGAAGAAAGGCTGAGTCCACAGTCAACAGGATGTAGACAGAGGCTGGAAACACTGAATTGTCCAAAGCAGAAGCAGCTAGAGACCAGCAACTATGTGTTTCTCTAATATGTGCCCCACAAGTGAAGTGATAAATAAAAGGCAGAAATTTGAAGCATTTATTCCCCCAAATCTCTGCTATTATAAACAGACACTGTCTGATGTAGTGGTAGCGTACACCTTTAATCCCAGCACTTGGGAAACAGAGGCAGGCAGATCTCTGAGCTCAAGGCCAGCCTGATCTACAGAGAGAGTTCCAGAACAGACTTAGCTGCAGAAAAACCCTGTCTAGATACAGACAGACAGACAGACAGAGACAGAGGTAGACACATAATGGATACACACACATACCTATTTACATGCATACTTACAAATCCTTAAAATAATAAACTGCTAAGTAATTGCTTCAGGCCCTTGGTATTTTTTTGAGAAAGGGTAGGCTGGTTGGCCAAGGAGTCTGAGATATCGATCAATCTCTACCTCCCATGTGCTGGAATTTTAAGTGTTAGCCACCATGCCCAGCATTTTGAATACGGGTTCTTGGCATCAATAGCAGTTCTCTAAACTTATAAAGTATATTACATGCTCTTCTATTGCTGGGATAAAACACCAAGACCATGGCACGTTATAGAAGAAAGGAAATAGGAAGCAGAAAGAGCAAACTTAAAATGATATGAGTTTTTTGAAACTTCAAAGCCTACTTCTACTGGCATACCTCCAGCAAAACCATACCTCAAAAACCTTCCTAAACAGCCACCAACCGGGGACCAAATCTTCAAAAACATGTACTATGAGGGTCATCTTATTCAACCATTACACAAGGCGAGGACTTTATGAACTGACTACATCTCCAGCCCTCAAAAGCAGTTCTTAAGAGAAGGGGACTGGGAAGTAGAATTGCACAGAAAAGGAATAAGGCACAGTTAGGTGAAGCAACTGGTGTAGTTTAAAAACTGCATAGCTACCTTACAAGTTCTGTAAGTAGGGAGAATGCAAACACAAAATGCATAGAAATCAGAATGCGAAAAGCACATACCCCACACTAAGGAAGTAACGTTTATCAAATGGGCCAGTGAGTGCTGCAATTGGTGTAATATATGCCTAAGGTAAATCAATTTTTAAAAAGGAAGGTTTATTTTGGCTGAGTTTCAGAAATTTCAGTCTGTGCTCTCTTGAGCTTCGGTCTATGTCAGCTCACAAGGCCTAGAAGTGAACGGAAACAGAAGAGTGGAGACCAAGAGAGGAAGTCTTCCCTCCAAGGCACAATAACATCTTTACATCATTTTGCTGTTGTTGCTGCTGCTGCTAAAACTAGAACCCATAAAATTCCTTCCATCTATTAGTAGCATCATGGGCTGGAAACTAAGCTCCAGCACACACACACAAAAAAAAGGATTTAGGGACCATTTAAAATCCATACCACAGTAACACAGGTAAAAGGAATTCACAACTGAAATAGAAACATAGTTGTCACAGTGGAACACCTTAGAGGATGCTTAAAAATTACAAAGACAAGAAGCCAAGTTCAGATAGACTTCTATGAAGGAATGCATGTTTCACATTCTGCTATCTCCTTCAAATATAATCAGGAATGACACGGAGTTAAATGCTAATAGAACTGCTCACAAAAAGTATGTTCAGAGCACTTAAGAAAACTGAGCATTCTATCTACAAGGCACTCTAAAAGATAAAACAGAACTCAGATATGATGACTCACACCTGCAATCCTAGCACCCAAGAAATTGGCACACAGGTAATTTGAGTTCAAGGTTAACCTAGGTAACATGCCTAGAATGTAGTATGAAGACTACTGTCTTAATTTATTTTTATTCCATAAAAAAACATAGGCAAAATTATCTCTCTGTTAATAAGTAGATAGGCACAAAGCATCTAGCAAACAATCTCAAAATTATTCTGTTGTGGATTATATTAAAATTTCAAGATTTTTGTAAGAGCATTCCTTTCTAATTTCATTCCCTACTATGCTCATGTTTAATGGGTGCTCCCCTCTGGACAAAAGGGCATCTTCTCCATATAAATATAGCATAGCTTTCTCTGTGTGTACACATCTTTATGAGAGGTTCACACAAACACTCCACATGCTCTAATCCTACCTTCCTTCAACACTTCTGTCTCCTTTTCCTTCTCCTCCCTCTTACTTTATGAGACAAAAGTTATGTATCACTGGCTTTCCTCAAATTCAAAGCAATCAATCCACCAGGCTCCACTTCATGAGTTCTGTGATCACAGTAAGGCACCGCCATAACTGGCTCATCTCCTTCCAAAGGATATTTCTAATTCCTACAACACTTTTAACCTCCAATACCGACTTTAGTTAATACTACCAGACAGAGGACTGCCAGTTAAATGTTAATTTATGCATTCCAGAAAAACTTAGTTATTCAAAAGAATTTCGAAAGCCCCACCTTGACAATAACTACGTAAGGCCTGTTGGTCTAAAGCACACATTGCACTCATTTATCACGATGCATTTGCTGCACATCTAATGTGTTCTACATATTGAAAACTACAGAAGAAATAAAACAAGTAAATTTCTGGGAAGTTTCTCAAATGCTTAGGGGGCATGTTTCTATGGTATATTAGTTTCACTAATTTGCAGGGCACTGATTCTGCATCCTGTTGACTGTTATCTACTACACCTTGATATCTAAAAGTAAACAAACACATCTCCTGATGAACAATATGGAGAAACAAGGAGATGAACCTAAGTAAAAGAGAAGAAAATGTCAGCTACTCAAGTGCTACAGTACTCACAAGGAATCTTAAATACACTGATATCAAAATGATACTGATGACATGGACAATTGTCCTGTATCTAGCCACTAAGGTATTCTTTACATCTCCAGATTTAATTGTAAAGCAATTTTCATTAATTCCTAGAGCAGTTTCTAAACAGGCTAACTTTATAGGCAGTATTATTAAATGCTAAATCATCTACTAAATTAACAGAAGAGAAAAACTTACCAATCAATGTTCTTAGCAACCAAAGTGATACACTACGAGAGTACACAAAGAACAGCAAAAATTCAGGTATACAGGGAGGAGAAAAGATAATAATCTTTCTAATTGGTCAACAGACAACCAAAAAGAATATATGTAGTGGTTAATAAAACAAAAGATATCATTTAAAACATTTCCCAAATGATGTATTTCATAGTATACAATTATCATGTATAGGTATAAATTATGCATTAGTATTTACTACACTTTATTCTTAGTAAGACACATTAAGAGAAATCAGTGATCATGCAAATGTAATGTAATTTTTTATTTTAAGTATATGGATGCTTTGCCTATATGTATGTCTACGAACCACATACACGTCCAGTGCCCACGGAGAGCAGAGGGTATTGGATATCCTGGAAGTGGAGTTACAGATAATTGTGAGTGATATGCTAAGTAGGTTCTGGGAACCAAACCCAAGTTCTCTAGAAGACCAACCAGAGATCTTGAGTGCTGAACGATCTGTATAGCCCAACTTAAAACATAAAATTTAAAGGGTCATTCCTACACGTTTGTGTGTAACATAAGTAATAACTCATTTGTTTCAAAGAACTAGGTTATCTTATCCTTGATACTAATGATAAGACAGGTAAGCAATAGGTCGACTAGATTTTACAAATAAAATTTTAAAAGTAAGAAAAATAAATATTTCATGTGCTATAAATATTTACTTAAATTTCTGATAAATCAAAATTAAATGTTGAAATTGAACATCCATTTTCATTTAATTTTAACCCTGATCCAAACATAATTAAATGCCAACATGTTGCTGGTAAACTTTAGAAATCACTTCCCGAGAATAGAGAACTAACTGGTAGTGAGAATGAGTCCATCACAAGCCACCAAAACAAGGTCACTGAGCAAGAAAAGAAATAGTCTAGAACTCACTGACGAACACTGTGCGGGCTATTTGCATCTGACACAGACTGTACTTGTATAATACAGTCCAAGTCAGCTTGGAAAATAACCCAAACTTCTGTCCCTATGAGGGATGAAATCCTAGAAATGAGAAGAGCATACACCCAGTGAACACCAGCTAAATCAGGCTGGTACTCATTTGCCTCTTTTATCGTCAACTGACATTTTACATTTAACCTGACTTGCTCAATCATCCATCTCACTTGATGAATATTTCTATACTAAGTATAAAGCTAACTAAAACACAAACAAATGAATGATTTAATAGCTTTCCTATAAAAGAAAATATGCTTATTGCATGTATATAACTAATATTCTCAAAGGTATCCTAAAAAGCTATTTGCTTATTCAAAATCATAAAAAGATTTACATCATCCACAACATATAACTGTTAGAAGAGTATGCCTGATATGTTTTGTGTAATAGGCATACACATCTCTTTTCTGAACCAATATTTAATTAATACCAGGTATAGATATCTAAATAGCTACTATGAGAAAACACAAAAATAACCAAGGTTAGTGACAATAGTGTTTTCAGCAGTGAAACTGAAAATATAGCAGTTTGAAAATCATTTTAATAGAAGACTTTAATAATAAATTAAATTCTGAAAGGAACCAGACATTTTTTTCATTTGCTTGTCCAAGCAGTACTTTCAACTCATATCTCTTTATTCATTATCAAGACATACTTTTTACTGAGAATTAGTAATGAAACCCTCCATTAGTTTATTTATTTCCTGTTACATCATACGGTTATCTGGGTACAAACATGACCAATGCACTTTCCTTTGATGGCCATGCTTATGATACAGTTCCTGTGTATGTATAAACACATACAAATACATATGGAAAGCTTGGGAGAGGGATTCCTCAAGTGAAAGATCTTTTCATTTTCTGTATCACACTTTCCACAATAATTTCATGCTTCATGGAAGTTCTTCAGAATATCTGATAGCACTCCAGTTCTTTTACACCATACACATTGTTCAAATCATGGAAGCTATAAACTATTTAGCAACTGCAACCTCTTTTTTAACATACCTTCAGCCATTAGTGACTTTATTCTGTATCATAAAGCCTTGGGAGAAGAAATTGAGTCAAAAAGCATGTACACCTTCTTTGTTAACGGCTTTTCAAAAATACTATGTGACTTTACAGTTTCATAAGCCATGAATGCAATTCTTTCCATACCAAGATGAGTTGAACGGTCTAACATGACTTAAATTTTAATTTCTAGAACTGCGAATCTTTATTTAAGTTTATTCTATTCATAAATTAGCATTTCAGATACTTAGCCCATTTTTCTATTGACTCTTTTTTTTCCTTTGAAGTTTCATTTCTAATCAATGAACAAAAATTCATTGCAGGTCTATGTACTAATTCTTTGTTAAAATCATTAGAAATATTTTCACCACATTATCCTTTCTCATCTCTAGTTAATCACAAAAACATCTTGAGGTTTCTAAGTAACAGACTATTCTTTCATAGTTTCAAGACTTCCAACTGAACAAAGCTACTTGGCAGTGAGAGAACTGAGCCTGTGTTTAGAAAGAGGCAAAAGGTGAGCAATAAGCATGCTGGGTCAGATTCAACCGAGAATCAGCACACCTCTCCAGACACAAACGTTTCTACCCATTTCCCTTGCAAGGCTTCTATCGCTGACATCCCAGGAAGACTTCACACATACTGTCATGTACTTAAACACTTGAACTATTATTGCCTTGAATGTGCTGTCACTTCCATGTCAGTACAAGAATATTAGGACCATATGAACCACTTGCCATTACTATTACTGATGTCAGCCTTCCCCGTTCATATATGTCCATAAAAGAAAATATCACTAAACACTAAATACTTTATTTTAACGAAAACGAAATCTAATTATTTATTTATGTAGAAGCTTTTGAAATTTATATGAAAATATCATTTAAATTATTCCTAAGAACTAAAGAGACAATATAGAGTTTTATTTGACAAGAGTCTTTTTCTTAACCAAAGTTCATTAAAATTTATACTTCTAATATTTTATCTTTTATGCCTTAAGGTGTAGTAAGCCTCACTTCTACAAGCATTAGGTAGAAAGCTAAAGACCTCAGAGCTAATATTAAATTTTAGAATATTTTTACTGTGGGACATCCCACATGAGTGTTCCATATTTGTTCTCTGGTCATAAACCTCAGGATGACTTCTAGATCATTTTGCATGGGAATACTCTGACCTGTCCACAGCCATGGAGCAGTGGCCACCAAGTTCCTGACTTCTTTGTATTACCTTCTTTTCCTATGCATTGTGCACGTCACCCATCAGCAATGTCCACACTGGTCTCCACTACAGCCCTCAAAGCTCTAAGATTCTACAGAAAGGCCTGCCAACTTGTCACTACGGGGATTACTACGGTTCCATGATTCCACACCCTTTTTTTCAAATGAAATAGCCCTACACCTGTCTCAAACATGAAGTAGGAGGAAATTTTGGAGAAACTCATCTCTTTCCTTTTTACCAACAAAGCTGAACAAATGATAAAAAGCCATTACCTACTTTCCTCACTACACACTCACCTCGCCCACAACTGTTCTTATGAATGACCACCAGCAACCTCCTAACATTACAAGCCTGACTCATGTGCCCATAAACTCCAGCTCATTCTATTGAGTGTTGATACTAGAGCAGCTGGCTACAGTCCTTCACTGGGTGTCTGTTTCTTTACCACTCATCAGAAGCTTTCACTTCCTCTCCACTTTTTAAGCTCTTCTTGCTAAGAGAATCGTTTTATTTCTATTCAGTTGTGTCAACTTATGTTTGAAAACTTACTTTTGACAGACTTTTAACAAGCTTCATAAATTTCAGGTTAGGGGGAAGCTTTTGTTCTCTACAAGTAAGTATTCTGTATAACACTTAACTATTCTAACATTGTTTTTATAGCTATTTATTTTGGTGTATATATCTGTAAACCAAAGTGGCAGAAACTTGAGACAACCAGCAAATCCAGTCAAGGAAAAAACAGCTGCAGTAGGTTCTCTTCTGGGTTTCATGGCCTTACCAGCCACATAGTTGCATGAGCTTAAAGTAATAGCCATGGATTCTCTCTTATTGTGCAAATCTTACATCCAATTAGGTAGCTGCTGGCTACCCCAAGATATATGTGCCATTACTGCACTTTTGGGGGTAACCTGCCATTCTGGTCACCAACTGACATGCCAACATGGATGGGAGACAATTTCAAGAGGCATAATCCCTAGAAGAAAAACTACACATCAGCGATAACTATTGAGAAAGAATCAGTCTTCCCCAAGGAGGAGTCTCATAATAGATTATCCAATCCAAGCGTTAAGATCTAAGTACATATAAATATGAGTAACATTAAAAGAACTCAGCAGGTTGTATTTTCATATTTGTTTGTTTATATACATGGAGGTATACAACAATAATAATTAAAGGAGACCAAGAATTTGCAAGAGAACAGGGTATTTGGGTGCTGGAAGAGTAGGAGAAAGAAGGGGGAGAAAAAATAATGTAAATACAAAATACATAGTTGAAATTCAAAAATAAACTTAAATGTTAAAAAAAAGAGAGAGTAAGTAAACACATGCATAAACAAATGCACACTTACATTCAGCATGCTTTATCTACATTAATACAGTTCAGAATCCCCTTATTTTTTTTGTATTTCTCATGACATTTATTTCTTTTTTTTTCCCCCTGTGGTAATTTTTTTAAATTTATTTATTTATTAAAGATTTCTGTCTCTTCCCCGCCACCGCCTCCCATTTCCCTCCCCCTTCCCCAATTAAGTCCCTCCCCTCCTCAGACTGAAGAGCAATCAGGGTTCCCTGCCATGTGGGAAGTCCAAGGCGATGAAAGGAGACAGAATCCCCTTATTGAGGGGCACAAGTGTGTGTGAGTGTGTGTGAGAGTGTGTATGTACTAGTTAGCTCCATCAACTTGACACAGACTGGACTGATCTGAGAGAAACACCATGACTGATGAATTGCCTAGATCAGATTGGCCAATGGGCACAACTACAGCAGGACTAATTATGCACCGATGCATAAGGGCGGGGCCAGTTCAGAGTGGGATGGTCCTACACTGTTTAAGACATGGTTTGGGACTATATAAGAAAGCTAAGAATGAGGCTGTGAGCAAGCAAGCCAAAGAGTAAGCCAGCTTCTTGCTTCAAGTTTCTTGACTTCTCTCAAAGATGGACTGTGACCTGTAAGGGTAAGAGAAATAAATCCTTTTTTTCCCCTTTTACTTTTGATCTGTGTTTCATAACATGGAGCATGCAATAGTCATTGTGTCTCTGCTGTTGGCTGCAGATATGACGAGCTGCTATACGTTCCTACCATCCTGACTGCCCTACCGTCTTAGTTACTTTTCTATTGGCATAATAAACCTTAACCAAGGCAACTTATAGAACACAAAGTTGACGTGGGGGCTCACGGTTAGAAAGGATCAGGGTCCATGACTGTCATAGCCAAGAACATGGCAACAGGAAGACACTGTGCTGGAACCGTAGCTGATAAACTTAGAAGCTTATCCCCAAGTAGGGACAGCTAACTGGGAACGGCCTGGACTTCTGAAACCTCAAAGGGCAGCCCCAATGACACTTCCACTAACAAAGATACAACACCTACAACTTCTCCAACAGTTGCACAAGCTGCTGACCAAGTATTCAAGCATACACACCCGTGGCAGCCATTCTCATCCAAACCACAACACCTACTGTGATGGACTGGACTCCAGAACTGTGAGTCGAGCTAAACTGTGTCCCCTTTGTATGTTGCTTTTGTTAGAATACTTTATCAAGCAAAAGAATAAAAAAAAAAAAAAGACATGTACTATAGATATTTTAACCTAACACATAACAGAAACATTTCATGTACTTTCCAAAACCATCTTTTGAAGTTGTATCTTCAACCACTCGACCTTATTTTTCAAGACTAAAAAAGTAATAAAGAAATGTTAGCAGCAGTTACATCTGGCAGAGATGCTATAAATTACTTTCAATTTTTAATCTATATTTTGCATAATTTTTATACATTACTGTTCAAATGGTAGCTTTTTAAAATTACATCAAGTTTTCAAGTGAATGCTAGAAACAGCAACTGACAGTTGAGTGGTATTCTTAGTACAGTAAGGAATCAAATGACTTTCTGAAATGAAAAGTGACTTAGATGTCATGGGCTCTGGTCTAGCAAACATGAGCCTTCTGAGGCCGACAGAGAAACCATCGAGCACTAAGTGTCATCCTCTGTACATATTAGTGGTGATAGAGCTATCTGATATCTCCACACTTCCTGTACTTTTCAGTCTACTGGTGTTTACAGCACCCAGCATTGGCAAATACTTAATAAACACTATCTGAACACTTAAATTATTCATAGATTTATCCAGATGTTTCCAAAACTAAGTTCTGTAAATAAAAGTGATTATTAAATGAGTACCAATTTACTACAAGAATATAAAATGAATCTGTGAGCTATTCCAAGTCGCATTGAAAGCTATGCAAACAGCATACTATTAGCTCCGCTGATTTGTTTTTATTTTTCCTAATTGAAATGTGGTCCATGTTATCAGGCCATCTGCACCATAACAAAACAAATCAGTAAACAAGAGCAAGACAGGATTCTTTGTTAGGAGTAACATCAGATTTCGTTCTTACTAAAACATATATATTTCTAAATGGGCATTTTTGGATATAAAGACTGAAAAAACAGGATATATACACCAGAAGCTGGCTCCCTCATTTACATATCTGAGCACAAATGAAGACCGACTTCTTTTACATAAAAATTGATGGTACCATACATAATTATGATTCTACATTGCTTTTTATACTGGTAACTTCCCAGCCTTGCCTAACTCATCAGTTGAATCAATGTACCATACTTAATAATTTCACAATAAACAGACATTTTCTTTGTTCTAAGTGTCTTGATATTTCACACCCTGCTATAATCCCCTCATACATAAATCTTTGGTTTTCAAGCTATTATTCTAAGATACGCTAGAAAGAATGGGCTTGTTACATGCATGTACAAGTTCTCGTTTTGATAGATACTGCCAAACAATACTCCAAAAAGTCAAATTGATATATATTTCCATGGCCTCCCAAACACTATCAACCATCTTTTCGGTTTTCCTTGACAGATTAAAAAGGCTCTCCTTATCTGCTTTAATTTATATAGAGATTGAACATTTTCTCAGGTGTGTTTGCCTTAGTAATTCATGGGTAAACTGCCTACTCATAAAAAGTAATTCCTTTGGGTTTTTTCATCTTTATATTAATGATTTTTTTCGTGTTCTTTACACATTGATACAAAACCAATATTTCCTTCAAAGGTTTTAATTTCTTGAGACTATATTTACTCAGTCCCCTTTACTAACCTAAAATTTTTATTAGTAAATGTATTCCTCCTTTGAATAAATTTCTAGTTTAAATGGAAGAAGTGTTATTCTGATAGTATTTTTAGCAATATTACCTCAGAATATTATTCTAAATAGTTTATTATGTAGGTTAGAAAGAAAAATAAGTCTTTTTCTGAATAAAAAATTCCAATATTAATGCTTCCATATTAATTAGAGTTTCTCACCATTGTCAGTATAGAGCTCACTCGGACAACTAAATGTACGGGCATGAATACAGCTGTGGATCTTCACTTTTTCCTAACTTATTCTTCAATCACCCCATCCCACCTTAGCAGCTTTTGGAGGAACCTTCATAGCTGAATACAATGGGGAGGAAGAAGAAGCTGAAGAAACAAACTATACTCACATATGACTGTCACCTGCACCAGCACCCCCTGGAAGAGGCTGATATCCAAGCACTGCCCATGACTATTAAGGGGAACTTTTGTGGCCCTTCCTCAAAGGTTAGTACCGTGCATAGTACTCTTCCTGCTGGAGCTACTGCTCATGCATACAGTTCTTTCAACTCTCCATGCCAGGCAATTTTAACCCTCCTGAGAAGCCTACATCTGACCAACATGTTGCACAAATCTGGTTCCTACACTAGTCTAATCTTTTTCCTTCTTTACAACTAAAGCATTCGCAAAGCTTCTCTTATCTTTAGAACCTACCACTTGCCAAGAGTATGCTTCCACTGTCTATGCCTCCAAACTGAAGGTACACACATTCACCTCTAAGAAGTTCTGAGGAATGTTCACCCAATCTCTCATAAAATAGCAATGCCATGCACTGCAACACCATCTCAGAGAAAGCCCCTGTAGCCATCATCTTTTTTTTTAATTATCAACATGGTCTCAAAGTGGATGGCAACCTGCTAATAGCACATCCCCATGTCACAGTCCCTCCTGTAGCCATATTGTCTGAAACCAAGTCTTCAGACTTCTGTGAAAACTTTTGACAGTTTAAAAATAAAAAAAGAGTGATTACCTCTAATCTTAGTTTGACTGTTACAAAAGCACTTCCATATACCTTTCAAAACAACTGTAATATCTTAGCTGTGTCTCCTCTTTGATTAGGACTTGTTTACTTTTTCATGCGGTCTTCTAACTTCTAAATTTTGTACTTTTATAAGAAAAAGAGAATAAGTTATATTCAATACTTAATCATATCCTCTTTATTCATATTCTTACCTTTCATTCTGTTATTATACTTAAATAAAAATTACATAAATATAATTAAAGCCTTTCTATCTATTCATTCTTTATAGTACATTAATTTGTATTTGAATGCTTTGTGATCATATATCACAAAAGAGTATTCCACAGAACTATTCAAATGAAGAGTATTTTTAAATCACAGACCTTTTTTCTTTCAAGTAGACCAGACAGAGCAATAAGATAGTAAAAAAAAATCATTCTACATTAAAGACTGCTTCAATAAATGATACTTTATCTTTTTAAGTTGTAGCTTTGATTTTAATAATTTTAAATATGAGCATCTGAATAAATGAATGGTACTTGGGATGTCACTTGATTACTAAACAAGTTTATCTTAGAATATGTAATCATTTTATTTTGATTATTTAAACAACCTTTCTGTCCTAAGAAAATTTTCAAAATGATAGAAAAAAATATATAAAGATCATGAGTTATAAAATCTAAACAGTAAGAAAACAAAATGAGATATAAAACCAGTCCATGGCTGATTCTCCCCTGAAAAGCAACCGGACAGGATGTATAATTTAGGAAAGATAAAATTACCAACTATAAGGTAACAACAAATCTTATTTTAAGTAACTTCAGATAATTACAGAAAACTTAAAGTACAAGAAATTATATGCAGCACCATTAAAATAAATCATATAGAGAGTATAAATCCAAAGTGATTGTTTCAATTATCATTAAAAGCACAAATGCATCAACTGAAAAGTACTCTAATTAAAAGTATGTGTCACAAGAGTAGGGTGTCAGCATTAGTACCTCCAAATAGGCCACAAACTCACAGATGTGTCATTCCACTGTCTCCCAGACCCCTCAGGAAAATGGAAAACCAGAAACATAAAGACATACATCTACTAAGTGTCACAGCAGGTATGCATAGCCGTCATGAAGATTTTTGTGTATCACGTCAAGTAAATGAACAACTACAGGAAGTTTGAGGACATTTAAGATAGGGTGCTAAGGGCATTCACAATACCAGACTTTAGTCTAAATATATGGCCAGTTGTCTCTATAAATGATCAACAAACTAAGTAAACAACTCGCATGCCTTCTATACAGACTGGCTTATAATAAAACACTTGAAGAACTCTTTTCTTCCTGATTATAAAGTACTAAGCTGTTTTAATTTTTAAACATTATCATGCATTAGCTTGAATAATATGTCTTTTCATGAACTACATACCAAATCATGGTGTACAATACATGTTGGATAGTACATACTACATACCATGTTGAACAATTGAGTTTAAGAGCCTCCACAAATCATATGCAAACCCTGATAAACTTGCAAAGGTGATAGTCTCATAGGAATCCATCTTGTCTGGATGAACCATGAACTTGTCTCATGGCTTTATATGTTTGCTCTCCAAGTGTAACATACAAGGGCAGATCAAAGACATATCTCATTCTAGGCCATTGATCTAATTAATACATTTGGCAAAGACAGTGATAAGACTGGAATAAAACACCTAATTTAACCTGAGTCTTTATGAAATATGTCGAAATGGAGGGCAAGAGGTGGATGGTGTGGCAAGAAATAGTAACCAGACCATGGAAGGGTAAAAAAGTGCTGAAACAACTGAGTCATCTTAAGTTGGCAAGATTATCTACAAGCATGTGGTTCAATCCTCAGCACTGAAACTCAACAAACAATAATAAAAATAATAAATAAAAATTTTAAAATCAAAAAATATGGGATTGATATTTTAAAAATCAAGAGTTAACGTCAACCTTGAAAAATCACAATAATTACAGCACACTCTTGCAAGATACCAGGGCATTCCTCAAGGAGTACGGTAAATTCAGTAATGAAGGATAAGTAGAACCCAACATATAATTTGTAGTAGAAAAGTGCAAAGATAAAGGCTTGTAAAAGTCTATGACATTTCACAAGTTTTAAAAGTAAGTTATCAAGTAATTTGTAGTCTACGAAATAATATTTTAGAGCAGAAAAAAGATATATCCCATTTATGCAACAAATCCACCAGAGTCAAATATAATAAAAACCAAGAGATAACAGAAAGAAAGATAATTTTACATATAAAGATGCAGGAAAGTTTTTCAATGGAACATAATATATTAATTAAATTTTCACATTAGAAATAACATTAATATATAAAAAAGAGGTCAGTGTTTATAAGCAAACTGGCTTAAGATTTTTTTAAACAAATGTGTCATGTTTTCTTAAGACTTTTAAGACTAATAAACACAGAAGCTTCTGTTACTGTTTACAAAGGCTAAGAAAGAAAAGACAGTCCAACTCTTGGCATTCCCAGAATTCATTTAGCAGGATCAGACATATGTAGCTACCACGCCTATCAGGCATTTTTCAACACTGTAGCCTGGTCTTCCATTTCTATTAATGGAGATCTGTCTCCAGAACCTTAGTGCACTCAATTCCTTTACTTTTCTTTGCATCTCTAGTAATGTCATGAAATTACTTTTTTTTTTGTTTTTGTTTTTTTTGTTTTGTTTTTTTCGAGACAGGGTTTCTCTGTGGTTTTGGAGCCTGTTGTAATCCCAGCACTTGGGAGGCAGAGGCAGGTGGATCTCTGTGAGTTCGAGACCAGCCTGGTCTACACAAGCTAGTTCCAGGACAGGCTCCAAGCTTTTGATATTATGTTAGGGAATAACTGTGACTCCAGAGCTGAGATTAAGAAGACAGGCAAGTCTTGAAGTTGATGTGCTAGTCTAGACAAAACGGCAAGCTACAACTTCTGAGAAAGACCATATCAAAACATAAAGGTAAAGAGCAATACAAGAGAAAGATATCCAACATCATCCTTTTACATCCACATGTGCACATGCATATACCACACACACACACACACACACACACACACACAAGGGGGAGCACTTAATTATATCCATTCTTAGAAAGGGCAAGATTAGTAATCTGTTCGAAAAGACGTATTTGAAATTAGGTATGGCTGGATAGATGGCTCAGCAGTTAAGAGCACTACCTGCTCTTCCAAAGGTACTGAGTTTAATTTCCAGTAACCACATGGTGGCTCACAACCATCTGTAATAAGATCTGGTGTCCCCTTGAGGAAGAAATCAGGTCAGCTGTCCTCATTAACTTAGACCATGAAACCCAATAAGGACAAGTTCAACAGAACTGCCATATACAGGCTGCCCATACATGCTTCAGCATTTGCCTGGGCATAAATTTAAAAAAAAATTACTTATAAGCCTAAATGTATTTTGCTGACATTGTATTCAAAGAAAAGCAGGTAAGTATATAAGTATTTAAAAAATGCAATGTGTATTTTTATGATGCTCAGGATTGTTATAAACCTTGTATCACATGTATGAATCAGAAAGCTTCTGCCATAACGTTCATTCACCCAGTCTCGTTTTCTACTTTACTGTGAACTTCAATAAAACAGGAGAAAGATTAAATAGTAGGAGACTTATAAATGCCACCTCTCTATCACACACACACACACACACACACACACACACACCTATAAACTTTTATAATTTTAGCTATTCTTTGAATTTAATAATTTGAGCTGCATTTATTAGTCCTGAAAACAAAGCATAGGTCATATGATGGAATCAAATAAAGTTTTTGCACAGAACTATAGAACAAAGATCTAACTTGTACCACCTATGAAGAAGTGTATTTTCTGTTTCCAGTCATTAAGGATACTATTCTTAAGAATTTTTCATTAACTTTTAGTTTATTAAATATGAACTTAAATGATTCCCTACCATTTTGGCCTTTTACTTTACTATGGTATTTAATGCTTTAGTAATTGTTAGATAAATAATGCTGTTGTAGGTTTGAAGCTCTATCACTGTTGCTCTTTCCTTTATTATTGTTACTATGTCAGAGACAGACTAAAGCTCAGTGGTCAAATTTAGCTTCTGGCTTGGTGATGTGCAGCTAAAAGATTACAAAAATCCTAATGTCCATAACATTTTACAGTGTTACAAAAATTAATGAGCATAATTGCTTAAATCATGAACAAATTTTTAGATAAACTGAAAATGAGCACACCATATACTCTATTTCATCTTGTAACAGTAATGCTTCAAAGACTACTGCCTAATTTACAACTTAGTATGCTACTTTTTAAAACAAGTAGAACTTTTTTTTTTATGCTTCAGTAGTGGAAGAAAAAGCTAGGCAGGTGGAGTTCCACCAGCAGACAACTGTAATCTAATCGTTTTTCTTTGGCCTCGTGGCCTTAAACCTTTTTCAACTTGAAAATTTGGGGTGCAGTAATGTTGCATTTTCCTTTACCCATAGAATATTTTTTATTGAATTACAGACACAAAGAATAGATAAAGCCGATTGATAGAAAAATAAAAATAATGGAAGGACTAATCAGCATCAATTCTTGTTGGATAAGGACACCACAGAATTACACACTTCAGACTAATACATATTTATTCTAGGTGATTCAGGTATCTGCATAAGGGGTCACATATTACTTTTCATGTTTCTGAACCATTTGAAAACAGAAGGTGATTAAAAACTCTCAGATGCCTATGAATTCCATTTACATGGAGTACATCACTGTAATTTTTTTAAATGCATTCATATTCAAATCTGAGAAGCATGAGTCTTAGCTCATCAGGCCTGCTTAATTGCACTAACATCTGCAATCAATTTAAATTCTTTAAGATAGTCTTTCACAGTGCTTGAAGTGATTTCATGCTGTGATAGATTTAACACACTCACTAATTTATAGACACACACAAGCAGATGAGTCCTATTTTTCCGTGGGTAAGGTACAACACTGAAGGGCAGTCCGCATTTTCCACCTACTCGGGATACAGCGAATGACGCATGCTGCACAGCTTATTGGAAATACGTGAGAAGGCAGTACCATGCAAGCATGGCAGAGAGAAAAGCTAAAACCAGCATTTCACCTAAATCTATCCGTAAGTCATGGGCCATTAGTGCTTTGATGAGAGTTTACAGATGCAATAAACTGCAAACTAGAGCTACCAGGTAAGTTATACAGAAAAACGGTTTCCCTCAATCATTCCTTACTCCACCCCAGAAAATGGAGGAGGAGGGAATGAGAGAACCATTTTTGACCTAAATTAAAACTTTGCATAAAACAAAGAAAATCCAGAGAACTGGAGAATCTGGGTACATGACAGAGGTACTGTAATTCTAGAAGCTTCCTGGGTTCTCAAAGAAAAAGAAGACAAAATTACTAAATAGTGGCAAATTAAAAAAAAAAAAACAAGAATAACGATGCTGTCCTCCAACAATTTCAAATTGAAGCAGTTGGAGACAACACCATTAATTGCCACAAGAATGGAACACTATCAAAATCTGACTGGAAAAAAACAAAGGAAGCCACACAGTTATGGAAACAGGAAAACCCAAAATTGTTAAGAGAGCTAATAGCAGTCTCAGTGGAGTTTGGGAAGTTTGATCACTGACAAATGTCAAGGGGTTTGGTCTATGGTCATAGCAGTAGACTACAGAAGGCCCAGAAAAGATTTGAACAGATTGAACGTCAATGTCCCATGAACTCCCAACACTCAGCTCCCTGGGCTCCCAGTCAGGGTGGGATTCTACCTGGCTCAGAAAATGCTGTGAGTGGAATCAAAACTACAACACCCTACAAACAGAAAGACATCTATGTTGGCCATCACAAATGGACAAAATGGCTATTTGTGTGTGTGTGTGTGTGCTTTTTGTTTTAGCTTTTTTTGTGTCTTAATGATTTTCTTTTTGTTGTTGGTTCTTTGTTTTGATTTCTGGTTTTTTGATCTTTTTGGTTTTCCTATTTGAATTTTCTTTCTTTTTTTTTTTAGAGAATAGGAAAAAGAACGTGAAGCTGGGTGGGAAGGGAAGGAAGTAGGAGAGGGAGGGGATTAAGATTTATTACATGGAAAAAATCTAAATACATATTTTAATGCAACAACTTCAATATGAGCTGACATTGATCAAACACATAAGACAAGAAAGAAATATTTAAAACAAAGTGAGAAACAATGAGGTAAAACGAAAGAACTTAAACAGAAAAGACTGAAACAAAAAAATTTAAAAATTCACTACAAGGTAGGAAGGAGGATGACTGTTTCCTGTTGGAACCATGTACAATATATAGTAGCCAATCAAGAAATGTTAATAGATAGAAATATCATCTCATGAATAAAAAGCAAGATGGAAGGATTAGAAGAATAAACAGGTCATTTAACACTCAGAGGAAAGAAAGGAAAGATTTAAATCAGAATAAGATTAGATAAAAGTGGGGAGAAGGCTGGGCCCAAGAAATGATAAATGGGTATTAAAAAAAATAATTTTGTTTGAAACTTAATGGTGCACATGATTGTTGCGGA
>NW_004949104.1:6172393-6174672 GCF_000317375.1 Microtus ochrogaster
CACACAGAAGCCAGGCAGACTAGGAAAGATAAACCAAAGTCAGAGAAAGCTAGCAAACTTCTAGGAGACTCAGAAACACAACACTCCTCCGCACAAAAAAAAAAAACAAAACAAAAAAAAAAACAGCCTGTAAATGTGGCCTACTTAATCAGCACCTCGTGACTTCTGTGGGATATAGCTTGGAGCCTAATGAGTAGCATTTCTCAGCCTATGCATCGCCAACCCACTGGGGGTCGAACAACCCTTTTCACAGGATCCCCTAACATCACAGGAACAAACATATTTATATCACGGGTAACAACAGTAACTTTGTAGTATAAAATTATGAAGTAGCGATAAAATAATTTCGAGGGGGGGGGCACCACAACATGAGGAACTGTATTAAAGGGTTGCAGCACTAGGAAGGCTGAGAACCACAGTCTATAGCTTCACTATTCGATGGCCATTAATTACTACAGCAATCATTACGGATGGAACAAGATTGGAAGATTCTTCTCTCTTGAAAGATTAAAGAGACATAGTGTATGTCTTACTTTTAACAATCTTTTGCAATGGGGGAAAAGGAATCTTATTGGGCTAAACCCTATCCTAAACCAAAATTCTTTTAACACATTCTTTAACTGTTTATAATTTCATCTACGGTCTCCATGGCCTCTGTCATAGACTTTTTTATCAAACATGGAGAACATGTAACCTGACTATAAACTGAAGAAAATAAGTAGTAACATAAACACTGGACTCACAGACCTAGCATAATATACACAATCCAAAGAGAAAAGACAAAAAAAGGCCAAGTGCAAACAGCAACTCAGTTAGGATCTGTCTCCAAGCCTCGGTGATCCAATTGAGGCCCAGGAATCTTGGTGGCAGAACCATCATCTGACAATGTCTGAAATACTCTTTAAACATTTTGAAGAAAGATAAGACTTCTTGAAGAGCAGTATTTGGGCTTAAACACTATTACATACATTTGTCATTTATATGGCACATTGTGCTTTAATTACTAATTTTCTAGAAGAAAATCCTTAAACTTAAAAGCAATATTCCTGTGTTTTCTCCCAAGCTTTCAGGTTTCAGACACTCCACATTTGGGAACTATGAATTCTTCCCTAATTTGCCTGTATGATCACATCTCATTTTAAAGTCTCACCCTGCAACTATGTAACCAAGCAGAAGCCATGCCTGGATTTTCTAAAGACTGTTCTCTATGACCATGCTAAACAACAGTGCCAAGAACTGCACACAGGGCCTGGAAGTGCCAGTGTCAATTATGCTCTAGGAACATCCACTGGCTAAGGGGATTTACCTTTTGAAATAAATGGTAATTTCTAGAATAGAATGGAATTAGAGGTAACCTATATCATTGAGTAAATATGGCTGGCCCATTGTGTCATTTAGAGAAGCATAGAAAACCCAAAGTAACTTATGTGGAAATAAACATTATTGCATAAACACTATATATACTGGGCCCACCACAGATCTGTCCTCAGTTCATCCTGAAACCTGCTGCAACCATAGCCACTCCCAAAAAAAAATGATAATCTCCCACGTAGGATCATTAAATCAAGGATACAAAGATTTCCAGCAACCTCCAATAAACGTGTCTACCAGACTATAGTGAACAACCTGAACCGTATGTCCACATCCTTGGCAGGGCAAGAAAAAGACAATCTGCCATTGTCGGTTTCTAACATAGCCCTGATTAGCAAAATTTTAATAATTCTTGATTACAAAAATTCAGCATGACTATTTAGCAGCCTGGAGAAAGTTATAAGGAGTTGTGATTGAGTTAAGTTTAATGGTAGATTTCTTCTCCTACTCTAAAAAGTAACCTTGTTAGAACTTTTAAGGTTACTATTGGAAAGCAGGTTTTGACTCTTTTAAAAGGCCTTATTATTATTTATGTGTGTGGAGGGGGAGTTATGGTCCATGGGTGAATATCAAAGGACAGCTGGAACTCAGGTCATCAAACCTGGCAGCAAACGCTTTTATCCACTGAGTCATCATGCTGGCTGGCTGGCCTCTCACAGAATTCTTAAATCAACTGCAGATATGAGAACGAGTTTTAAAAAATGCTTGTTTACTCACAAAAAAATTCAAAGCAAAATTATAACACAAAAATCTTGATAAACATATGTGAAACAAATTTCTGGATCTCTGTAAAGAGACATGTGGCAATGATGCTGTATAGATGGATATAGCTCACAATCTATAAAATAACAGTCCTATTGGATCTGCCTTGCCCAGTAACTTCTCAGCAGTCAATTATATAAATAAAA
>NW_004949104.1:6175488-6199223 GCF_000317375.1 Microtus ochrogaster
GTTCATAGCAGCATTGAACTTTCCATAATGTGAATCACCTGCCAAATTACTCAGGCCACTCCCAGGAAAGGCCATTCTATTCTACACTCTGATGAGGTGACTTAATGCTATACTCACACTCTGGAAACTAATCTATTTCAGTCCTGTTCATTTCATTACCTCATTCTTCTGAATTCCCCTCGGTTCAAAACAATTAGAGGACTAAAGTCATAAATCAGTGAGTGAAAACTCAAATAGACCTACCTTTACAAAGTTCAAGTGGACTTGATCTTTTGCAAGTCTTCATTTTCTCCAGCTCCGGAATTAAAATGCACAAATACCCAGGGTTTTCTAAGCCCACTGTAACGTGTGCAACTCATCTATGTGACTAGATCTAATCAATTTAGGCTTGTTAGATTTTTTTTCTGCTGGTTCAACAAAACAGGTCTCTGTGTAGCCTTGGCTGTCCTGGAAATCACTCTGTAGATAAGGCTGGACTCTAACTCACAAAGATCTGCCTGCCTTTACTTCCCAAGTGTTGGGATTAAAAGCGTGATAGATTTAAACTTTCCTGACAGTCATCTTCCCTAGCTATTACACATGACAAAATTCACCTAGCCTGTTTTGGATTTTATGAACTATATTTCACATGTTTTACATATGTGTTGTATTTAAGTTATAAGTGGACCAAATGGTTCCATTAACAATGACGAGTATACTCCGGTACTCATCTCTGTTGTTCAGAAGCTTGGTTAAAAAATACTAACACCCAGTAAACACATACTGAATAAATATCCTTTAAATTGTGGAAACACCCATAGTAAATTTGTGTTACGTGATACTTTTTGTATATTTATCATGATATATTTGATACAACAGTAGGGTGTGCTATAAAGATTTCAACTGCAAGAAAAAGCTAATAACAAAAAAAACTAAACAACTGCTAATACCACAGAGGTAGTCACCAGTGTCAAATGTTTTAAAAAGGGAACAACAATATCATGATGATAGAATGCCTGTATGACATATAAATTGCTTTTTTTTTTTTTTTTTTTTTTGATTTTCGAGACAGGGTTTCTCTGTAGCTTTTCAGTTCCTGTCCTGGCACTAGCTCTTGTAAACCAGGCTGGCCTCGAACTCACAGAGATCCGCCTGCCTCTGCCTCCCGAGTACTGGGATTAAAGGCGTGCGCCACCACCGCCCGGCTACAAATTGCTATTTTATAGCTAGAAAAAAATGAAAATAAAAGAAGTAAATTAAGATGCCCATGCCAAAAAGGAAAAACAAACAAACAAACCTCTTGAATGCCAACCACATCTCTGTAAGGGAAAAAGCCACTAATCGCAGTATCATAGCATCTGAACACAGAGCCTATCTATATCAGGCTAGAAAAGTCATACTACTCATCGTGATTTCTACAACTGAGAATGAGGCTGCCAAAACATGAGATATGTTTAAAAATTAAATATCACTTGATCTTTCTTCCCAAAGAAGTAGCTCTGAGATACAGGCTGTCTACCAGATATACAGAGATGAGGTATAAATAACTTATGTTATTACAGTCTG
Source organism: Microtus ochrogaster (assembly GCF_000317375.1). Taxonomy (NCBI): domain Eukaryota; kingdom Metazoa; phylum Chordata; class Mammalia; order Rodentia; family Cricetidae; genus Microtus; species Microtus ochrogaster. The sequence continues at coordinate 6,177,034 of NW_004949104.1, forward strand.
GCCTTAGGTTAAAGTATCCAGTAAAAACCAGCATGCTAATCCCATTATAAATTCAGCCAAAATCACTCTCTACTCCTGCCTTTCCATTCTCGGGCTGACCTCCTGCCATGGTTAACGTCAGTTGTCAGCCTAACACACTTTGGAAGGAGGAAACTTTAGTTGAGGAAGGATCTCAATCAGGCTGAGGTGTGGGCTTGTCTGTATGGTATTTTCTTTGTTGTTAATAGATGGTGGAAGACCCAGACCACTGTGGGCAATATCATACTTGGCCTTGTGGTCTGGACTTAAAAAGAAAGCAGGCTGAGCAAGCCATGGAGAGCAAGCCAGCAAGCAGCTCCCCTCCATGATCTCCGCTTCAGGACCCATCCCCGAGGTTCCTGCATTAGAACTTGTAAGGTGAAATAAACCCTTTCTGCCCCACATTGTTATGGTCAGTGTTTGATTGCAGCAAAAACAAAGCAAATTAGAACGCTTCCATTTTATATTTTTTATCCAATCCCCACTTTTCACAAATTCTACCAAACTCATTTGTTTTTCGATGAAGAAAATATAACAGATTCTTTAGGGCAATCACAGTTTCTCAGACACAGAGTCAGTTTTTAGGTTCCTTTTCATGTTTCCCTGAAAAGTTGGCCATTATGGGGAGATACGATGTTCTTTTCAATACTTCCATTTGTAATGTGTTATAAGATGATCTTACCCATAGAAAACTGCACACCAGGGAAATGATGACTGTGAGTCCTAACTTAGATAGGGAGAGGGTACAAATACAATCCCACTTATATGTAACCCTGGGAATCAATGACTATCTTAGTTCACTAACAAGGTAAGGTTTCAGAACACATCACTGTGTTACTTAGCAGTGAGACTGCCCAAAACCCAAAGCCCAACCCTTCCCACAAAAAAGTTAATAATATGGGACATATCTTAAGCTAATTTATTATAATACTCGGTTCTAATTATGCATTCAAAAGCCTTCTGATTGCAGTTTTGCAGAAGCTTAAGCACTTCATTAGACAAATGCATTGTTTTCCACACTGCATGTTGCAGCATTATTTTTCAACCTGACAGCTTTACTTACTGTCTTAGAACCAGTATTAATGTACTGCATCACCATTTCTTTTTTGATACTGAAGTCTTTTTCCCGCAATGGTGCCTTTTTATCTTCATTTAAATTCATATCTTCCTGGAAAACACAATTAAAAAGCCCGATTTTAGAATCTAAGTAGAGCAGCAGTTCGACATACACTCTATGAAACAGAAAAATCAATAATTTGTGACTAAAGCAGCATTAATTGTTTTGGAATGATTTACACATGGTTCTGCCTGAAGGAAGGAGAGCTGGGTACACAGAAAGCATTCTAGATTATTTAACAGGTAAAACACTTACCAGAAAGGCTTTAAATTCACAGCAGGCTATTAAAATTATATTCACATCACTATAGATAATTAGACAGTTGCAGATTTCTGCCTTTCATAAGGTCATTAGGATTCAAAATTTCAATATATTTATTTATTTTACAACAGCTGCACCTGAAGCTATCTTGTACTGTTTTAAAGAGATAATCTGCATACTATAAAAATAAAAATAAACCACCACCTTCCAGGATAGCTACAAGAACATGCATAATACCAGATACCTAATAGTAATGCAAGAAAATGGCATAATATGCTATGGTTTTAATCCTTTCTGTCTACCTCATCAAAAATATTAAGCAGTTAATTTACTGAATGAACTAAGTAACATAAAAGTTGAATTTCTGAATGAATACAAGAATTTGTGAATTGGAACAAGATAAAAGCCTAACATTTCTCAAAGGATCTAAGCATCCTATACTTTGCTGTAAGACTAATTATGACTAATAATCCAAGTAGCCACAAAATCATATGAATTCCATAAATAATTGCTTAAGAAGTTGCTGTGGTAGAAGCTGGGAGACAAAAGGGCTAGTGAGGAAGAACAGCATCAATAATTTCCTCAGGACCACAGTCCCGGACCACACATGAGATGATTCGTAAAACAACTGTATGTATAAATTCTAGATCTACAAATGAATACATAAAAATTGAAACTTCAAATAACCTATGCAACTCAGCAAGCTTAATTGGAGACCCTTACCTTGTACACAATTACACTTGTGATTGATTTATGGCAACTCTCTTACTTAAGTATGGAAGTTTTCTTCCTGAGAAATTTGAGATGACAGAATCCTAGTGCCCTATTTTAACAGGAAAGGGGGATAGAGAAAGAAAACTGGATTTATTGAACTCCCAACACAAAGCAAAGCATGATACAGCACCCCAGGCATGTGACTACACCTAACTAATTATTAGTCTCTATATATTCAGGAGGAAAGTATATTGCAAAGAAAAAAAAGAAGGGATGAAGAAAAAATAATCAATCATATGGAAGTAAATAATGCAAGATTTTCAAAATAGATTTTTATCTATAGAAAACAGGGTTAATAAGAAAAACTCCTGAAACAATAGCACCAAGCACTGAGAAGTAATAAAGTATCCAAGAAATACACAGGAAATTTTGTCATAGAAAATGCACACACACACACACACACACACACACACACACACACACACTTCCAGAGAGACTAGGCCTCTCAGAAGACTATCTACAAAACTGAGCAGGATAAGACTGGGAATGAACAGAATGAACAAGACAACAATTTTTGTATGTCTTGGTTCATATTCTCAAAATAACCAAGTCTCCATCTTCTTAGTAGAGCTGCTATAAAGGAAGAGAGTAGTGGGTGATCAAACTACAGACCAATGCGCTGGATCACGCAGACTACCTCAGGATAAGGGGAGAGGGGAGACAAGGATGTCAACTGTGAAGTACCACTTCAATCTAAATTCGCAGCGCAGTCTGAATACTCTAGAGAAGCAAGCCTCAACACCCTCCAGTTGACCAGGCCTGGGAGCTAGGACTTGTGGGACAGGGGGAAGCAAATTCCTGAAGAATATAAAGTAAGTTATTTGAGGACCCTCATTATCTCAGGTTTACATTGGCCACCCTGGAGAAATACAGATGGGGTGGGTGGAGCATCAACCAGAACCACTGTGGCATCTAAAACTAATTTCCTTCATTAAAGTGAGGTTTCTAACATAGCTAAAAATTAAAAAGAACTCTCATAGATTGCCTAAATGAACAATATAAATCATCGCGAATGGACTGATTCTTCCTTCCAAATGTAATATGCGATACCTTCTCCACTGTAAATAAAGTCAGAAAATGAAAGTATAACTACAGGTAATTTAAGAGCCCCAATATGACAGCTTACTATTTCATCAAATATATGTTATAGATAAAAGTAGACATAATTATAAACCTGATAAGTAGTTTGCTACAACTGTGCCAAACTCCTGTTAATAAAAGAAAAAATAGTAACTTTGCAGAAGACACACCCTGAAGACTCTACTTTCCATGATAGCCCAGGCTAGCACAACCATAGATAGCAATATGGCATATCCCCTGATAATAATGCATTGGGAAGGAAACATCAGCTCTATGATATTCTCCCCAAACCATTTCTCAGTCTAATTCCAGGGAAGGAGATGGGGAAAACAAAAATCAGACAAACTCAGATTGAGAGCATTCTACAAAATAAAGAAGATTCTTCAAAAGTGTCAGTCATAAAAGATAAGAACCTATCACTGAATATCTATGGGGACAAAATGCAAACTGTGACTGGATCCTGGACATGAAAGAGGGTGGCTGGAAATACAGACTATAGCTTAGTTCACAGCATTCACATGAAGGCCATGGATTTCACCTGTAAACTTTACTTTTACTTTCTTCAGGCCCCACCCTCAAGGTCACTGTTGGTCCTTTTCAACATCTCATAACCAGCTGCCCTCCCTCAAATACCAGCTCCACACTCCTGTCCCTGACCTCAATCTTCCATCTTGCAATTTCCCTTGCTTGCAAACCTTTTCTTTTAGCTCACTGACATCTCCACTCTGGTACTTTGTCTTCATTCAAACCAGTTCTTCCATCAATTATTCCTACATTCATTGGAACTGCCGCTTGTTGATGGTCCCACACCACACCATGGGCACGGGAGACCTGGCCCCTATGGCATGGGCCTAGAAGAGCTGGCTACTCACGTTACCTGAGAGGCAAGGTCCCAGTGACCCAGACTGGCCAGCTCAGGTACCATTCAGACCCAAATCCCAGGTCTTCAGTAGGCTCCTCTATCATCTACCATCTATGACCTGATGGAGCCAGGAAGGGATTGGTCCTACTAGAAGATAACAGCACAATCTCCATGACCTGGGGCAACCGCAGGATGTTGAAGAAGAGTTTCGGTGAAGTTCCAGTGATGATGGTGCAACAGAGCACTTGAACCAAACCAATGACTTACTGCAATGAACAGTTTGTGGGTGGAGCTGATTGGACAAAAGGGTATACTGTGTCACACACTGCAGCACCCAACACGACTAGGATGAATGAAGAGGTGTTGGAAAGATGGAGAAGCAAGGTGTTTTTCTTGTGTATGTTCTCTTTTGTTTCTGACTGACCTGAGAAGGTTCTTTAGGGAGTGTGCTAAGGGGCGAGGAGAAGACATGAGTTCCCACTTGTCTCTCCTTTTTCCCATCTCTTAGGTTCATGTATTCAATACTTCTGCTTTACTCCACATGCCTTCCTTTTTCAGCTTACACACCAGGTGTTTGTTTGGTTTTTTTGTTTTGTTTTAATGCAACTTGCTGCATCTTTCACAATGCATAGTCCTCACTGAACATTTTTAAATGCACAAACAAAACTTCTCATCCAGAATTTCCCAGTCCTATTTTACAACAATCATGAGAAGAGGGTAAAGTTTGAAACAGGTAGCTGGAGTCAATATATTTGAAGACCTAGCCTAAGGTGCTAAGTAAGCAACTGCTACTCCTAGAAGACTCTCAAGTGCCTTCAGACAACAGCATGCCATGCTATAAAGACAGGCTGAAATCCACCGTAAATGCAAAGGAGCACAGTAGAAGTACACAGACCTCAATGACATGCAATCAGGGTCAGTGTGGAACTGAGCACTGTCCAATAGTACCTGCGCATAATGAATGAGGCTGACACGCCTCCCAAATGTCACCAAGTTTGCCCTTTGCCTGGTGCTATGTCCACCCAAGGAAAGAATTAGGCCTTATCTTTTTAACAAAGGTACTGAATGAATCAGGGCAGGCCCAGACTGGAAAGGAGGTCAAGCCAGTAGCGACCAAGAAGACACTCCAAAAGATTTTCTCTATCAGTTGGATAAAGCCAGAAGGTCCTATATGCCAAAACTTCATCATTTTGCTACTGCTTTTATACATATTGAGTCATATGCTGATAAAATATTGGCATGTAGTAAATATTTCTACTCTATCATCAACAAAACTGAGAAAGAGATATAAACTTAGTATATGAGCATATTTAGACAGTAAAGAGCAATTGAGTAGAGAATGGCAACCAGAGAGTGGGCATTTTTTCAACTGAATTACAAATGTTAGACTCAATATTTTCATTCATTAGTGTAGATTTTACAAGACAGCATGCTCATTAAATTTACATACATCAAGTTGAGTGGGATAGTTAACACCATGGAGAGTCAGATTAAATTGAAAATGATTGACTATTTGAGCACTGGGCAAATACATACAATCAGTTAGTTGAAGATGGTCAGGTGTGAGGGACTTCTGCCAGAATGCAAAATAAGCACATGCTAGGCAAAGGCATGGCAACAAACAGTCACAAAATGGATACTGGAAAAACATTATAATCATTGATCAATACATTTGTAGGAATCAATGAGAAGATAAAAATCACTGGGAGATAAAAATGAATACAGCAACGGGAAAACCAAACACTAATTCTTCAAGCAACAGATATCACTGGATTTCAATAGTGTTTGTGTACTTTTTCAAGGGCTCAAACCAAAATAATCATTCTCTCTACAACATATTTATTCATATCACTACAGCCACAAACTGTATCATAAGAGGAGGTACTCCTGATACCCCAATTATCTGTCTTGGGACCATGAAGTTCAACATCCTAAAAGCATAATTACACCCAAATATCCGCAAAAAGTACAACTCTATTCTTAAGCACATTTGCATTTCTCTTCCACATCATGCAATATCAAACAATCTTCTTAGTGTTTACCTCCACACTGAGGTTTATTTTCACTACCATGAATAGGTTTCATGCCAACTGAAAAAAGTAAAATTTCCATGGCCTTATTCCAATATTAACTAAGTCTTTCTTTGGGAATACAATAACTTTGATGATTAAACTGGGTTTAAAAATAGATAGAAAACTGAATGATAAACAAAAGCAAGAATCTGAGCTGTAGAGATGACTCAGTCAATAAAGATCTTGCTACACTGCATGAGGACTTGAGTTAGACACCCAGCCCCCATGCCAGAAGCCAGGCATGCCGCCATAGGCATGTAACCATATCCCTGAAGAGACAAAGACTGGAGGATCCCCGGGGCTCACTGGCCTGAAAACAGCAAGCCTCCAGGTCCCATACAGAGATTCTGTCTCTAAAAATAAGATAGACACCTCCTACAGACTGACAGCTGACTTCCACATAAAGACACAAGCACACATGCACACATACACAGGCACATCTTCAGATATACATACATTACAGTGGAATGTGAAATACAACGGAATGGAAGGTAGAATGGAAATACTAGCAACAATCTGCAACTTAGAATTAACTTTATTACGACTTTACTACATTCAGCTGTCAGTACATAAAGTGAAGTTTTTCTTTTGTCTGTCAATTTTAAATTTATGTGAACAGTATAAACCAATGGTTCTCTACCTATTGGTTACAATCCCTTCAGGGTCACATATCAGATATTTACATTCTGATTCATAACAATAGCCAAATTATGAAATAATGGTATGGTTGGAGGTCACCACAAAATGAGGAACTGTATTAAAGGGTAGCAGCATTAGGAAGGTTGAGAACCACTATAGTTTTATCTCAATTAAAAATTAAATTCCAAATTGTCTTCATGCCAATATCAAGAACCAATAAAGACAGTAACAATTAAATATCGCTTTTATTGTATATACTCTAATTTTAGTAGAACAAAACAAGAAGTATAATGAATATTCAAGGCGATTCCCAAGTGTGATTTATTTGGGAATAATGCCTAGCCAAGACTATCAAGAATCTTCAGAGTCACCCACCAGAACAGACACCCATTACATAATCATTTGGGTGAGAGCACCACTATTGATTAAAAAGTGTCTCATTCACTTACTTTGAAACTTTCATAAACACTGGGCATTCCTCATAAATTACATTACACATTAAATAGGCGCTCAACCTCAGACACCAAGGTTGACTTTCTCACAGGACAAAACTGACACACAGGAGCTATGTGTAGATGTAAGAGAATTCTCCTGCAAACTTCCAAGTGGAGGACGGACATCACACATTTAAACATTACCATAATATTTGTCTTCTCAAAATGCCTCTCTATGACCAGTCTATTGGTGGCACAAACTGCCAACAAATTTCCTAAGCCATTTACTTCCTCAAGGAAACAGCCGAGCACCTCCATTATACCATGGCACAAGCAAATCATGAGTCAAACTGATATACCACCAACCACCCGCCCCAACCCGCCCCCCAACACACACACGACTGCACCCTCTTTCTCCTTTCAGCTGCATTGTATTTCGGCTACTCTTGAGTCACTATTAAATAAAAGGGTTTTTTTTATTCCAACCAACTGAGAGGCACAAGAGTGACAACTTATAGAGGCCACAAAACAAAGCATTCCCCCAGAACCTCTCACACACCATCTGGTCATCATAAACAGACCTTTAGGGTTGTATGAAATGGAGCGTTCTTGTGACATGAAAGAAAGACTGTGTAAAGAATACTGATATTGGATAGAGATGTTGATAGGAACATATGGCAATTAAGTAGAGGTTGGGTACCCAGGTTCTTTTTATTAAAAGTTCTGGTGACATTCATTTGCCCGAGTAGAGGAATACCTATGAGTTAACCCAATAGCACCGAGAAGAAAATGAAAAGTGTCATTCCTGTGTGTCCACTCTGACAATACCAATCCTCTGCCAGTTATTCAGAAACCACAGTATCAGGTTTGGGTTCTTAGTATAAATAATAAAAGAATTTTAAAATGGATTTGGGAGGAAATTTGAGAGCAATTTTTTTAGAGTCTGAGAGAAGAACTCTAAGCATCAAGCCATCTACAAGTCTTGGCCACCTCCTGGAGGAGGCAGATGAGGAAGAAAGCCATGCCTCCCTCAGGCAGGTTCAGCAAAGGAGATCAACAATGTAGCTGAAGGAGAGGGGACACTGAAGAAACGAAAGAGGTCCCCTGCTTTTCTGGTTACTCAGAGAAGAATCACTGACACACTGTCCCTGCCCTTTGGGCTTTCTTTGTCTTTCTATGAAGGCTTTCACCCTTCTGCCACCTTGCTGTATTTCCATTGTGTAGCTACTTGCCAATTTCCATTGCCTGCTTCCTCTGCTGTAACTTAAAAGGCAAGACAGGCAATGTCTCTCTCCCTTTCTTCATCTCCCTCCCCAGCATCTGCCAAGACTTATGACTTGTCTACTTTGGTGTTCTCTCAAGGCTAATAAAACTGTCCTTCTAATCTCATTCAAAATTATTTTATTAATGAGATATTGAATCCAAAGGAGTGAAGCCAAGTTCCGTGGTAACATTTAGAAACTAAATAGCATGACTCTGACAAAAAGTTTGGAAAAGTGATATATTCCACACATGTGTACATATCGTAGTTACTCATTTAATCAGTATTGGAGACGAGATTCCAGCAGCTACTCTATACAGGAGACCCGGTCTAGTGAGGGCCAGGGTAATGAGGGAGATGTAAGTAGGATACAGAATGGGTGAGAGGGCACAGAAAAGATCAAGTATCTTGGGATGGAAGAAAGAGATACCAGTGCTGTAACCATGAAAGACAGAAAAAAAATGGTTATTATTGGATTAGCCCAGGATGTTCCTCAATTTAAGAACAAGAGTAAGATTTTAGATGTTAGGACATGTTGTTGTTAGGTACAAAGAAATTTTTAGTAACGAACAGCTTCTAGCTCCCTCAGGTTAATTTAAAAGTTAAGAATAAAGTCTCAGTGTAAAGAAACATTCTCAACAGTCAAGACAATTTACAACCTTTTATTACACAAATCTGCTCAGTGCAGGGAACTAAATAAAGAATGAGAACAACTGCCATAATCCATGGATATTCTAATTGAACACACAAAAAATATGAAATAGTCTATAACAATAAAATCTAATAACAGAAAAGTTACTGGCTATCAAAGTCAATAAACAAGATTATTTTATAAAGATGATTGCTACTATTTTAAAAATAGTACATGTATATTACCAAAAAGCCTAGGAATGAAAATAAAATGCATTTTTCGAAGGCATTGTGAGTTTTTATTGCTCAAAAAGAGACTTAAATATGCAATGCCTACATGTGGGAAAATCAAAAAGGTATCCATTTTATTTAAATTAGCAAAGAAATCCATATAATTCCAATGACGATCCCATAATGTTTAAAACAGTATTTCACTGGTTTTAGAATTATTACAAAAGCAGAGAATGCAAGAATAAAAAAAGCAACGGTAAGGTGAAGGGTCTTCTTAGATGCTGCTAATAGGCACAGTCATTAAAACAGTAGGGAGTCCTACTGAGTTCACACACCTCTAATCCTAGCACTGGAGAGGCTGAGCCAAATGTAATTTAGAAGCCAACCTGGTCTCCATAGCTAGTTTAGTACCATTCAGAGCTATACAGTGACACCGGGGGGAAAATTAAAACAAAAAAAGTAGAGCGGGACAAAATAACTAATAAATCAAATTACATCATATTCTAGGTAGTAACTAATTTACAACACTGGAGGATTACAGATAACAGGAAAGAATAGATAACTCAAACAGTGCTGCACGGATGTAATTCTAGCATTGTAGTTGATGACAAAATAAATATTTCATCAATAATATATACAAAGCATGAGTCATAAATATAACATTGAAATCTACTTCTATACTTCAAAACATCAACAAATATAAAATAACAAGCCTCAGGCTAAGAAAAAAACTGGGCATGAGATTATTCATAACTTATGACAAATGAAACAAATTACTTTAAAGACAAAAACCCAACAAGAAAAGAACCAAATGATACAAGCTGGAAATTCACAGAACAGTAGACCACAGACAAATATGTATGTGAAAAGTTAACTTCTGATCAGGAAAAAGACATCCTGTAAAGTGTGAGGAGTTATGCTGACAGCTAAGAGGCTCACCAAACTTCCAGTCTTATGACACTGGTGCAAACTAAGGCACAGTCTACACATAAACCAGACTGGAATCTTCAAATATGTCAAACTCAAAAATATGAAAAAGAAAACATAACAGGACAGTCAAATATCTTACACAATTCAGAAGTAGGTTATTTTAAGAAAAATTATCAGTACTATCAGAAGAAAAAATCATGTCTATGAATTAACTCATAGAAATAGCTCAGTGCCCTTTCTGATTTGGATAGTTGTACTGTGACTATGAACTACTATGGACCTATTTGTAAAAAAAGAGTACTATGGGGCATTAAATCAGTGACTTATCAAATAGTTCACAGATACGAAGTTTAGTATACATTAGTGCTTACTTTACAGAAAACTACAGACTAACAATGAAAATGAAAACTATTGAGTTAAAAGTATTAAATCATCTCCCTAGTCACTGGTGGCACACGCCTTTAAATCCCAGCACTCGGGAGGCAGAGACAGGTGGATCTCTGTGAGTTTGAGGCCAGCCTGGTCTACAAAGCTAGTTCCAGGATTCCAGGACAGCTAGGGCTGCTACACAGAGAAACGCCTCCCCCCTCAAAAAAAAAAAAAAAAGCATTACTCATCTCTAGAAAAAAAGAAAAAGAAAAATTATAGTTTTGGAAGCAGTACACGAAAGAACTTCAATTTTATCTACAGTGGTTTTCACTGAATTAGTTTCTAGCTTCTATATGTTCCTTATGTTTAAATATTCCACAACTAGGAAAATACCACTCAACAAAAGTAGATTTACATTTCTATTATATACTGAACTCTGTTTCCAAATGCAATACTTTTAGTATCTTTCTCATTTCTCTTCAATAAAATTGCCAATATATGTATTAAACAGCAGGTCACCTAAACTCTATTGCCAGGAGACACTTCAAGTATAAGCTTTGGAGATGGTATATTTTATAGATGTGTTTTCTTCTATGCTATGAAAAAGCCCGATAAATATCTGCCCAGAAAGTGATTAAAGCATTTCCATTAATATGTAAGTCTCTCAAGCACCTTTACTAGACTGTTTTCTTCTGCACTATTCTAGAGAGGATTTCTAGAATTTAATTAGTGACAGAATGATTCTGTTATCACTGGCACTCGCTTAATGCCTGTTGATGATGTCATCATGATAGATGAACTGTCTTACTTACTGTTCATTGTCTCAACAGTAAACATGAGAAAATGAAAAAAGGTGAGAATGCATGAAAAATCTCTTTCACTTTTTTAACATTTCTGTATTACTTGGTAGAATAGCAATTACAGCTAATCTCCATCCAATCTAACCGTCTAAAGCAGAGAAAGATATAATATCTTTAAAAATCTCAAAAGTTGCCTGGCTTAGTACTCGCCTTTAATTGCACCCTGGGGAAAGAGGCAGATGGATCTCAGTGGGTTTGAGACCAGGCTGTAACATAGCAACTCCAAGTCAGCAAAGACTACATAGTGAGACAATGTCTTTAAAAAGAAAAAAAAAAATCTTAAAAGTTGGGAAGTTTCATATATTCAACAGACATGTGTTTGGAATTCTGATACTCAATAGTAAATCTAGTAGGGAGACAGACATTCAAATAATAAAGGACAAATCTATAAGGCGCTCATGAAATCACAGCTCAGGAGAGGTGAGGAGTGGGGAAGGTTTTAAAGAACGTTTCACTGAGACATGCAATGTGAGAGCGTTCGCACATAGAAGCACGTTGAGGCCAACGAAAAGGGACCATTGTGATTGCCCCGTAAGAGGTTCTATAGGAGAAGAGAAATACGGACAGAGATAATAAGGTCAGAAGTCAACCAATATGGGACCAAAGCCCTAATAGACAAAGGATGGCTCAGGTTTCAGTGAGCTTTCCAGAGAGGGAACTAAAGAACAAATGGGAATTTGATGTCATTTTTTAGAAAATATGATGTGTTCCATTTCTAGTGTATTGAGATTTGACATCTTTTAGATAACTAATTTTAGCTTCTCTTCTGTGGGAGGCATATGAACAGGTCCAATGCTGCAGGAAGAGTATAGAGAAAACCAAAGGATATAAAGATAAGACAGGAGAGACAGATGCAATAGTAAGGAAAAAAACGGACAGATGGAAGACTAGACAGAGAGGATGTAAATCAGGACCAGGAAAAAGGTATCACTCTGCCCATAGCAAAAACAGAAATCTATGTCACAGATTTTTTTTAGAAGATTTATTATTAAAAAGCCATTTACAACCGAAATGGTACACAACCAAAAGGAAAAGGTCCACGATTATAAACTGTTATAAATACATACAGAGTAAGCTATTCTCTGCAGAAGGTAGAGTATGTTAATTTGAATAAAATTAGAACATATTGGCTTTCTAGTAACAGAATATGAATACCAGGTAGATTCAGAACTGAACCACCTACCTCCTACATCCAAATGGTAAATGCAATAGAATAGACTCAGAAGATAGGGGAGAAGGGAGCCACACAAAAGACAATGATCAGGACATGACAAGAGTGGATGACATCAGAGGAAAGCAGAGTCACAATACCAAGGAAAGTGCCAGCATTTGCAATGTATGCCTATGGTATGCAACACAGATACACACAAAGACGTTCATTGCCCTAATCATTATACTGCATGAAAGGGGGGATAACACCTAAATACAATAAAAGCAATGTATCTCAAAATATGGATACTTTTTTGGGTTGTCTGAGTGAGCCTGGACTAGCATAAATTTGTTGGCAAGATTTTTGCCAGCGAAGCAAATGAGCGATAATTGAACATTACAGCTGTCACTGGTTTCAACCTCATGAAGCCTGCAGGACCAGGTTAAATTTCCAATCTACATAATCATAGCATTTGCTTTGTTTTAAGTCCAGAGAAATTTGTTTTAGCAGCAATAAACCAGAAACTAAGAAAATCCCATAGGACATCAATGGCAAGTTATAAATAACCAAAGCCAAAAAATGCTTGGTCCTACACTCCAGTATAATTCTACAGAGGAGAGACTCAATAGATTAACTAAGAAAAGCTAAGGAGGGAAACGGAGGGCAGCTACACCTCTACCACTGGCACCTGCGGGAATCTCTAAATGGATTAACTTTGTAATGCGAAGAAAGATATGCTTTCTTGTCATGGTGGTAAGGTATATATAGTAAGCTAGACATTTTTATTTGAAGATAAAGAGGAAAACTGAAAGGGATAATTCTAAGAGACCATGCCTGTAATAAGCCAAGTCACTTTCAGCTGTACTTATCAAGTTCATGGTGTTCAAAAAGTCAGTTTCATTACAGACAATCAAAGAGTTCAAGAATCTCCACTAAAGTTGATTTTAGGTATCAAGGCTGTATGTATTGGCAATGTTGAGCCCAACTAGCTCATACATCTAAGATCCACAGAACACAAAGATGGGCTTTCAGTATGTATCAAAATATAAACAAGGGTTGGAGGAAGCTCTTAGGAAGTTTAGCTGAGGACGAGTGAAACGGCTCAGCAAGTAAGGGCGTTTGACACCAAGCCTAACAACCTGAGTTCAACCCCTGGAACCCACATGGTGGAAGGAGAAATGGCTTTAGCAAGTTGTCCTCTAACCTCTATACGTGCACTGTGGAACACACATCCATGCAGATATGCACACAAATAAATACACAGAAAGTTTTAAGTGTATAACTAAAACTTCACAACTGCTCTAGAAACTAAACCATTATAAGACCAAGAAAATCAATTCTCTAAGCAAAGATAAATGTTAAAGTATTGCACTATACTTTGCATTCATTAAATAATCAAGGCAGTAATATTTCAGAGGACTATCTTGAGGAAGAAAAACAAGTGTTCTTCAAAATAAAGTTGCTACTTCTTATACAAATTAAATACTTTCCATAATTGGTAAATAGGAATAATTGTTTTTGAAACTGCACAATTGTGACACAAAGACTCTACATATTTTAAATATGATGAAACCTTTGCAAGCACAAATGCCAAAAGGTTAGCATACCTGATTATTAAATGTTCCAGTCAAAGAAAGTTTATTAATAAAAAATTATTCTCAGCCACAAATGAGACATCTTTATCTCCTTCCTCCACTCAAGGCTCAAGATCCAGAAAGGTCCTAAGGGTCCGAAGAGTGGGAGGACATATGTAAACAGTGTCTTCTGGATATGAAAGAACCATGTATTCTTCAATTCACAGGAGCTGTGCTTGTGTGCACAGAGCTATAAAAGATCAAGCCAGTCCATTCCAGCCAAGAGGGAGGAGAGGTACGTGAGCCCCTACCCCTAATTGAAAAGCTCTTGACAGTTGACTGGCTGTAGGGGAAAGAGAATCATTTTTTTAAGGCCATGCATCCTAGTAGGCCGAGCATTCTCAACGTTCCAGATTATGAGCAACACAAATTGGACTCAGTGAGTAATATAAACATTATGTATTTATCATAAATATAAATATTGCATTATATACGTATAGATATATAGATATATGGTGATATGAAATTGGGAAGGGGTACAGCAGTGGGGTACATCTGGGAGGAATTATAGGGAGGGCTAAGGCTGAATATAATCAAAATATATTGTATACATATGTGAAACTCACAAAGAATAAAGAATATGTACAAATATATATTTTCAAATACTACAGCTCAAGTGCAGTGTAAGTCTAGCTTTCTCCACCGACAAAAAACCAACTGTAAGCAAACAGTGGTTTCGGGAAAAGTCTCTAACTCTCAATTACAGAAGGAAAAAAATCCCTCCTCAGTTTCCTCAGCCTTCACCTTCTGAGCCAAGAGCAGGTTTTACATTCAAAGCATTCTAATATGATGAAGGATTAGAAAGAAGGACAGACTCTGTTCTGTATGTTTGGAAGAAGGCTTAGGAATGACTCATCCTTCGCAGATTTAGCAGTCCCAGCAAAGGACCTTCCACTCTACTTCTGCTAAATCAAAAGGAGGTTTGATTGAAAAGAACTATTACCAAGCAGACCTGCCAAGGTTTATAAGTGATCTGGTCCAGTTATCCATCAAGTATCCAGAATCACTTCCAATAGTCAAGATCCAACTGACCTGCACATATTTCCCTGTACTTATAAGTGATCCTAGCAATCTCAAAAAGAACAGTAAAAACCATATTCGGTATTCTTGGATGGTTGTCCTTTTAACTAACTGCATGTGATCATAAAATGTGTTCTCTATAATGTTTAACAGCAATAGGCTGCTTTCTCTACTTACTCAGATGGGTACTCACAATTAGAATTTAAAAAGGGAATTTTAATGTAGCTAGAAGAACCATAATAGTACCATTCCAAAGTTTCACAGGTAATTAAGGTCCATTTTCATTGCACTGAAGGAAGGGCCGTCTGCCACGGCAAGCCTGCAAAGGTCAAACTGAAGAGAGCTACCTTCAAACAAGCTTCATTACTGGTGACAAAGGCTAGCAAAAAGAGGTTTCTCTGTTCTTGGCCAAGATTATATAGCAGTTCACAGTGTCAACAGGGAAGGAATTCCAAATGTGTAGGTAAAAATGAAAACTAACACTCAATTAGGAGTTGACATAATAGCAGCAAGTTTCCCAAGTCTAAAGTTTGTGAAAGTCAAGTAATAAACATTAAAAATATATCCAGAGTCACTGGCACTTACTAAAATTCTATGAAAACAAACTGGACTTTTATATTCTATCTGGGGTCTTTATGATGATCTACGTGTTAACACTAGACCAAGTACTTGTGTTTTAAAAAAAAAATAAAAAAGTAATGTGTGATGCAAATACAACAATCCTGCTGAATAATTATAGAAGAGATATTAATAGGCTCCAAATTTCACATGTACCTTAAACCCTAAACTAATGAGCAAATGCAGCAATTCCCTAAAAATGGGTAGAGCTTTCAGAAGTAATAGAGCAGACATCTATAGAATAAATCACAATTTAGAAATACACTTAGAAAATCCTTTCATATGGGAGGCAGAGGCAGGCGGATCTCTGTGAGTTCGAGGCCAGCCTGGTCTACAAAGGGAGTTCCAAGACAGGCTCCAAAGCTACAGAGAAACCCTGTCTCGAAAAACAAAATAATAATAATAATAATAATCTGTTATCTTTCGAATCTAACTTTTCTGACCTCTCACTAGTCCCAAAAATAATTCAGAGCTGAGCTCTACAATTTTGTGTAGTGTTTTATGTCCTCCATAGCAAGAGACTGCCTTTCCTTCTGCCTAATTCAAATCCTAAACTGTCACTTGGCCAGGGCTGACTTTCTCTGCAAATTTCCCAAAAACAGTGTAATACGCTACTATCTGCTGTATTTTCATTGAAGCTAATTAGGGATCTCAAAAACTAAAGTAGTTTCTTCCTACTCTGAACATATAGAGAACTGAATTGTTAAACACTACCTTCTGACACTGCTTATGGCATTCTTCAAATATTTGTTTTGAATCATAATAGATATGAAACTTGAAAGTAGCAACTATATAAATAAAAATCAATCTATATAAAATCAGCATCCATTTGTAGCAAATGGTTTCAACGTACTTAACATGCATGGATTCCTGATCAAATCAGTTCATTTAGATTAAAAGCCAGAGGCTGAATCTGTCAGAAAGTCACAGTTAAAGACCAAATGAAGATGGCACCAAAGGACATCATACGTCTCTACAAGAAAAGGCACAGCACAAAGGGACCAACTTCAGTTCTACAGAGACAACTGAGAGAGTGCCTGACATCACATGGATGCACTAATAGCTGGGGATGGAATAAAACAGGGACAAAGAAACAACCCAGAACATTCTACGACAAGAAAGCACTGCAACCATCTGAAGAGCAAATGAACTCGATCACACAATCTATTCAAGATAAAAGAATGCCATTTGATACTTCAGTTGTTAATAAATACAGAATAAAATGGAAAACCAAAAATGGAAACTCTTACCATCATCTTCTCAAAGAGTTTGAAGACTTCGTTCTCAGAAAGCAGCTTTTCCCCTGTCTCTGAAGCCACCGAGGAGCTGTCATTGCTTCCAAACGCGATCTTCAGATGGTGAACAGGAGGTCTCTCTTTCCTGCTCCCTGGAATTCTTATGCTAGCAAATTTTTCCAGCTATGAAGAAAGAGAAAATAGCAAACAAGTCAATATTTTCTCATGCATTAACACTTATCTAGTTCCAAAAACAAAGAAAAACACAGGCCAATCACATCGTCACTGATTCATTCAATGACAGTCACAAACAGAAGCTTCAAAGTTAGCAGTATTGTATACAAGTTTTGAAAAGGTTCCAGCAGGAATCCTATTAAAAGGTAGAAGGGAAATCACACAACTTCAAGAGTCTTTCAGATTTTAAAAGTCACAAATTTTTACATTAAAGATTCTGATTGCCAGATGACCTGTTTTATAGATGAGCAAACTGAGCAGTTTAGCAAAAGCCAAGTCGGCTAGCAGTGATGGCACCAAATGTTACTTCCAGGCCTTTATGGCAGTGACTGCCCTTGCCCAGTGCTCCCATGCAGACTGTCCCCTAGCAAGGGACAAGGAGTGGCACAATAGGACATGGATCAGGAATTTAAATTTTGAACTGTAATGCCTCCATAGTTTATTCACCTGGTAACATCGTTTTTAGCTCCTGCCAGCCTACATCTGAGCTTTGTGGATACCCACAGATTAGGCCCCTAATGAAGTAGATTTTTGTTTTAACGGGATGTTTTCTGTAACAAGATCAAACAGCTGACTGTTTTTTTGAAAATATATTAATATTAGCTAGAAAGCTAATTATCCATTCATTCAAAATTGTTTGTCCTCACAGAAAACCTAAATTCCAATTTCAAGACTAATAAAACTTTCAAAAATCAAAAAGGCAAAAATTTTAAAGATTACATGAATATAAGGTTATTCAAAACATAATTACTGATTATGTAAATCTCTCAACACTGCTATTAATATAAAATTATTGTTTTCACTATAACATGAATAGGAAACCAACAAGATTGGCTCAGTAGGCAAAGGCACTGGTCAACAATGATGATCTGAGTTTGCCCCATCCACCTGCATACACAAATAAATGACTAAAAATGCATGGATTATAGAAGTGCAGAATATACTGCAGCAGCACTAGTTACATCGGGTTATTGAGTTCAGTGGTTAGTTTATTATCTGCACAGCCAAATTTCAAGTGTTCAGGGTCATATTATTTAGTGGTTACCACAATGGTGAATCCACAACCAGATTATTTCAGTTACTGAAGAAAATCCTATTAAAAGAGCTATAGAACCATTAAAGAAAACTGACACCTAAAAATCTTTATTTGTAAAATACGATTCAATCATGCAATTATTTAATTCACTAAAGAACTAGGTCAACTAATAAGATCCAAAACTAATAATATTTATATTCAAATTGGCTTATATTGTCTATGAAGATAATGTCTAGGGAAAATGTTATACACTGTACTTAAACACAGGCTACTTGACATGAGCTAAACTTCTAAGTTAACCACTGCAAAACTTAGAAAGCAGTTACAACCCACCATTACTCTCATCCTAACAAACAAGACACAAAAAGCTGCAAAATGATAGTTGCTGGGTTTTCAATTCATCTGAAAACTAAAGACACAGAAAAGGGAAAGAGAGGTTACTTGGAAAGGAAAGGGAGCAGAGAAATATGGGGAATGAAGAGATATATGTACAAATGCTTTTTCTTGACATCATGCCTTCACTACTCAATAATACAGTGTTTTCATTTTATCAGGTATTATAAATAAAAACAAAGAAGTTCCTAGTGGCATTCTTAAATTTGTTCCATCTCACAAGTACTTCAAAATTGAATTAAAATATTCCTCAAAACTAGATAGACCTGTTGTCTATCTTCCCACTTCTGGGAATGGAGTTTAACATCCTATATATCTCTAGGGACAGGCTTATTCCTTTTGAGCCGTACATCAAGGTGTATAATTCATGTTGCGTGTAGCATTAAGAAACTTAAATAGGTTTGGAAAATATTCCTTCAAAAAAAAAAACAGAAGGGGAGGACAGAAAAAATGAAATGCAAAGAGGTAGCATAAGCACTTTCTTCATGACCATTAGTTTGAGTTTACAAAAAATATCCTTCCTGTCTTCCACCATGGGTCAGGGATAGGAAAATAAAGAGCAGTTGAGTGTTCAATGACATACTGATTGCTGCATAGTTGCTGGCTGAGTGATCAGAAAACTACAGTTCTCTCAGAAAGTCCCAGAGGACAAATGTGCCACCAGCTCTTCCAGATTCTTTCTTGCCACATCTGCAGCATGCCAAAAGTTGAGGAAAGCAGAAGCTGACTGACATCCTTCCTGAGGCACAAAAGGCTTTCAGTAACCACAAGCGACATGTCCTCCTAGATACAGACCAGGAAGGACCTGAGTGAAATGTCCATGACACATCAAGGGTTCGAAAGGATCATGGCTACTGTTAGCTGAAGTGCTCAACACAGCTGACAAAGTCATAGTCTCCTGAAGAAACAGAGAGCAAACTGGAGCTCGTAACAAAGGACAACTCAGCCTTAATCCTAAAAATGGGCATCAGATTCAAAACAGAAAGCTACCCCAGGATTTTGGAACTTGCTAGATCAGTGGTAAAGTCAAAACTGGACTGCCAGGTGCTGAGGCACTTGCTGCACAAGCAAGAGGAACTGAGTTAAAATCTCCAGGACAAAGAAAGCCAGGTGTTGTTTTAGGGATGCTGGTAAACTCAGCAAATCGAGGTTGTTGGACAAGTGGGGCAGGAGGTCACTTGCTTGTCCTCCATATGGCACAAGGTTCAGTCTCTAAGAATAAGAAAAGCCTCGAGATGCCTAGAAGTTAAAGTGCATACTGCTCTTGCAGTGACCAAGTTCAGTTAACTGCACCCAGGTAGGGTTACTCACAACACCTGTGATTCTAAGTCCAGAGACTCTGATGCCTTCTGAATTCCACAGGCACCTGTGCTCACATGTGCACATACACACACATAGAAAAATAATTAAAAATTAGATATTTATAAATGATAGACAGAAGCAGACAATGATCACAAGACAGGCAATGCTCTCCCCTGGCCTTCATGAATTTTCACACACACAAGCATACACATGCACACACACACACACACACACATATCCATCATACTCACATACACATACACTCACACATGCAAGCACACAGTGAAAAAAAAAAACAGTAGTTTGTCCAACTTTCAGTGATATTCAGACACCAAGCACTCAAATCATGTAAAGCCGCAAAAGAGCTGAATTCAAACTAAAGAAACAAGGTTCAGGTTTCCCTGTAGTAAACTGACTGGCCTCCAATTCTAATAGCCTGGAAAAATGGAAGACCTTTCTTTTCTAGGGAGAAAGGGAATGACACCTTTGACTTGTGAAGAAAAAGTCTTACTGTACTAAAATTCTCTATCAAAATCCCTTTAATAAGTAGAAGCAAAATAAGGAAAATACAGACAAAAGCTGAGAGACCCTGCCACCAGAAGGCCTGTTAGGTACAGCAGAAACTGCTAAGCTTTTCAAAGTAAAAAAAATAACGAGAGGTATAATTCCAGATCTACAAAAAGAAATGAAAAATCAATGGAGAATTCATCAGATAGCTGCTGCTAGGACAAAGAAAGAGCTGTAGAGTCAAGAGGCACAAAGCAAGTAGCTATGTCACGTAGATAAGGAACAAGGAGAATGTAGAATGTATTTACACAAAACACTGGCATCTTTCTGGGCGGTGGTGGCACACGCCTTTAATCCCAACACTTCAGAAGTAGAAGCAGGTGGATCTCAGCAAGTTCGAGGCCAGCCTGATCTACAAAGAGAATTTAAGGACAGCCAGGACTGTTAAACAGAGCAACCCTCTCTCAAGAGAAAAAGAAAAACCCCTGGCATCTAAATCACTAGGATAAGCATTCTCTACTACAAAAAATGTGTGCAGAAGCTATAGTCCCTATGCCAGTTTGTACTCTGTGTCTTGACTACTCTTTGAAAACAAGTAGGAATAAAGAAGTAATTTTTGTAAACCAAGGAACTGGTTATTTCACCTTTAGTCACTGCTGAAGCTCTAACTTCTGCAGTTGCACATGGAGAATAAATTTCCAAGTATAGAAACTATCCCAACTCTTATCAGGCACAAAATGCAATGAACTAACATGTGAAACTTATAATGAAGTGAAGGTAAACACAGCATCATTAATGCAAACACGTCAGTAAGTGGGGAAGTGAACTGAACTGAAGCGTTCAAAAGCCAGTGTGCAGTGCACAACTACAGCTTTGTGGGTGATGCAAGAGCTCATAAAATGTTCATTTTCTACAAAAGCCTGTACTTTTAAAAATAAGAACGCCTAAAAGTAATAAAACTTAGAAAAGTGAGTTTATATATGTCCTGTATCTTCTTTTATATATGTCGGGAATGAAGGTAACAACATGAAAGACAGCAGGGCATAAGTAATATAAATTTAGTCTGTGCAATAAAGAAAATGCATGTCTAAATAGAAGACAGCCATAACAAATTCCATAGCAGCAAACTTACAGATCACAAAGAAAACACTGCATCTGTAATCAAAAATTTATAGAAATAATAAAGTAAAATTAGTACATCTTCCCTGAATGTTTAGAATTAAGCTTTAGGGAAAGGTCCAATTTACACAGTGAAAAAGCAAATTTGCACCTCACCATCTTACAACTAGCCAATGGCAAAAATGAGGAAAATGAGCACATTCCTCTTCCAGCCTCTAAATCTGTGAAGATAGTAATACGAGAAACAAAAGGATCAGAATTTTATGCTTTTATTGTAATATTTTTAATTTATTCTTCTTAATTAAAAAGATGAAAAACAAAATACGAGAAGAACCAGGACTGGTAGGATGTTGAGGGGATAAAGAGCTGCCAAACCTGATGAATTCAGTTCAGTAGCCAGGACT